>NW_026515869.1:0-162140 GCF_023601865.1 Aspergillus affinis
ATCCTAGAGGTACTGGTTTCCCAGTTTGAATTCGGTCATCTCAATGGGTATTCTTGACGGAGAAGAAGGCTGAATACCCACTGAGATGCCCAATACAATATACTAACCCCTACCCTCTCTTGCCCCGAGGTCCCAACCCTGACCTTCATATCAGCCGCATGTCTCCGGCCCCTCCCTTGCTTCCTCGTCTGCCGGCTTCGTTCCATCCTGGAAGTTCTGCGTCCCGGACAAGCCACCCTTGATTTCGTCGTTCCTGGCAATTAGACTGACCACAAATCCAACGATCGACAATCCCATCATCACATACCACATCGTGGTCAGAATCCGCGCGTACACCCATCGATATTCATGCTGAACTGGCGAAGGAAACTTCCGGATCATCTGATATGCGATCTCGGCAACATGGCTTTCCAGCCTCGGTTGCGGGGGGGTTTTGCCCGTTGTTGAAATGTCGGAGAGGATGACTTGCACCAGCTGGATCATGCCACCGGCTCCGATGCCTTGAACCACTCGGGCTCCGATCAGCCAGCCGCCATTTTGGGCGGTTGCGCAGAGGATACTGCCGAATGTAAAGATGGCTGTTGCGATGATAATAGGCCCCTTGCGACTGAATATCTCGCTAGTAGTACCGTACGGAGGAATGGTGACGGTCTGAGCCAGCAGGAACGAGGTACCCACCCAAAAGGATTCCACGCTGCTACTCTGCAGGTCTTCCGCAATTGCTACTAGGCACGAGCCTACAATAACCGCATCCATGGAAGCGATGAGCGTGACGATGGCCAGGAATTGCACGGTGAGCTTGAACTTGAGCGATTTGGGCCGAGGGGGTTCGGCTTCAAGCTCGACATCGCCGCCAACTTTCTTCTCCAGCGAGGTGTCGGTGATTTCGTCGGATATCGTTTCAGGGATCATCTCTCCGTTATCCTAGAGGTACTGGTTTCCCAGTTTGAATTCGGTCATCTCAATGGGTATTCTTGACGGAGAAGAAGGCTGAATACATCACTCCCCAGCCAAAGTGACCCTCATCGTCACGAGGCGCACCAGCCATTCACCCGGTAATAACCTGGCATCAATATGGACTCCCAATGGAACATAGTCAGACAGAAATTTTCTGGATGATATGATATCAAATTTCACGAGGTGAGAGAACTTCCAGACCAGCGCTGAGAAGTCAAGGTGGATTACGAGGCGATTACGGCCCAACGGAGTCGACTACCTAAATCCTGCGCTCAACGGTTTAGTGTCTTTGCTCAACAAAGAGAACTTTTCAGCGTCAGTTTGCACACCTGGAGATTGGCGCAATTCTCCGCGCGAGGAGGAGGGCTTCGCCATCGGACACGCCATTAGGATATTAATTAGCCAAGGGAAGGAATTGGGGGAGGCAGTTTCTAGGGCTGGACAGACTCGGTCAATTGTATACTAAGTTAATAGGTAACAAGTGGGAGCGCGCCAACACAACTAAATTCATGACGCCCATCGCTCGACTCAACATTATCCGCCAACACCTTCATTCTTCTATTTCAACCACTTCCCCTGCCTCCTCCTCCTCCTCCTCCTCCTCCTCCCCAACCAATCATGGCGATGAATTCTAAAAGCATGGCGCATGATCCCGAGCCGCTGCCCAAAGTCGGCATGCCATTTCTGCACCGGCTCAATTGCTTCCTACGTCTCTGGCTGCTGAAATTTCTCGCCAACATTTACTTCTTCTACCAGCGTCTGGTCCACTCGCCCGCACGAGGATCCCAGCCGACGCTGGTCAAGCGCTACGCATGCCGCGTTATGCTGGAAACTCGCATTTTCTATCCGCACGATTATCGCGCCGGCGAGCAACTGCTACCCGTCTACCTTAACATCCACGGCGGCGGATTCGCCCTTTGCGATGCGTCCGTCGATGACGAGTTCTGCTCTTCCTGGGCCTCCCGCACAGGCATGCTGGTTGTCAGCCTAGATTATCGCAAAGTTCCCCTGCATCCTTTCCCCACAGCCACCGACGACTTGGCGGCGCAGGTGAAAGCCATCCTAGGGGACAAATCGCTCCCGATCGACCAGTCGCGCGTCGTGGTAGGCGGATTCAGCGCGGGTGGCAATCTAGCGCTGTCGGTGGCCCAACTGCCCCCTCTCAAGGCGCTGGTACAAGCCGCTGTGATCTACTACCCCATCGTCGACTTCGGCCATCCCCCCGACGAGAAGCTGGCATCCAGGCCTTATACCAACGGACCGAAAGACAACCTCGAAGAGGCCTCCTGGTGGCTCGATTGGGGCTACGTGCGTGTGGGACAGAATCGCCGCGATCCTTTGCTAAGCCCGGAGTACGCCTGCAAGGAGGATCTGCCGCGCTGGATTTACGTGATCGGCGCCCAGTGGGACATGTTGCGACTGGAGTCGCAGGTTATGATCCATCGCCTGGCTGGACTGGAGGACAGGGAGGATCAGGAGGCACCGTTCGAAAAGGACACGTACAAGTGGACATTGGCCATGGGGCAATCGCATGGTTTCACACACAGCCGCGGACGCAATCTAGTCAAAAGGGCCAAGAGACAGCAGGTGTGCGATGAAATCTACGGTGAGGCACATGAGTGGTTGAAAAAGAGCGCGTTGCGCTAATTCCCAGTACATGGACTAAGTATACGGGTTATTTTCCATTATCTTGCGTTACGGGAGGCGTGCGGAGAATCGGCATTAGACCCCAATAGACTTGATCTCAATTGCGATTCCAGACCAAGATTTCATCTTTCACATCAGAAATACGTGCGGGCAATATCCTGTCCTGCACGAATTGCATACTCCACCAGTTCAAACTTATTGAATCCCGACGCGTAGTACGTCTTGCGTTGGCCCTGCAATCTCTCAAAGAGCACGTAGTATCCCTCCCGTAGCTGCTTAGAGTTATAGTGAGGGAAATACGCATTCTCCTGGAAAGCGAACACGTCGTCATCCGTGATGGGCACGGCTTGGGACGACGGGTCTCGAGGGTCTCGATTGAATAGCGAGAGCGTCGTCTTTAAGCGCGCATATGCCTCGTCCCTGGAGGGTGCCACGATAGGGACCCCACGACGAGGTAATAGCGATGTCGAGATGACCGTGCAGCTTCTTGCAGACGACCGGGTCCCCCGTGGCATCCGGGGGAAGTCCCGGGTGAGGGCTAGCCGCGCCGAAAGTCATTCCATGCGGCGTGGACATCTTCACGGCGCCCGAGTAGAAGCTATTAATTCCCACGGGGCCAAATACCTCGTGCTCGCCCTCGGAGAGGTCCAGGTTGGCGGATTTGAGGGCAGAGACGGCGGGTGGGAAGGCGAGGATGACGGCGGAACAGGTTTGCGTGCGGCTGTCATGCCCGTCTGAATGGAAGGCGACGATGGGATGCTCTCCGGTTCGATCTACATATCGCTTAGTACCATGGTTCAAATGATGTTTATCAGGGAGACGAACCGATCTTAGAAATCGCCGTGTTGAGGTGGATCGCGCCGGAAATGCGTTTCGCGGCGAATTTCTCTAGGGTTTGGTGGAAATCTAGATGACTTTAGTAGCCGTCAGATTATTCACTGAACACAAGATATCTGACCTGTAATTTCGATCTTCACGCCTCGTTGGACTTTGAGAAGAATGAGCAGTATGCCTGGGGTGAGATACTGCAGCACAAGAGCTGATGAAGGGTGAGCATGCATCCAAATTAGGTTGTTCCACCAGTCAATGTACCGATCAACCTCGGTCATTAGAAGCTGTGAGGCCTGGGGAGGTGGCGCAGGTTTGGCCCAGACCAGTTCGCTACTGGCATTGTACTACCACTTCTCCCCGGAAATGAAAGGAACAGAAGTCATGTCGGTGTCTAGCAGGAGCCGAATAGACTCGCGATATGTTGGGGGCATGAAGATAAACGCGCCTAGAGGGCTGAATGATCCGCTGGCGAGGGGCTTAGCAATTCGGCAGCATGGCTAGGTCAATTCCTCCCATTGTAAGAACTTACTTCTGGTAGACAGCCTGACATTTCCCTCCGACTGCGCTCTGCTTCTCAAAGATCACCGTGCGATGTCCTTGGCCTTCTAACTCCGCCGCAGCGCTCAGTCCGGCAGGTCCAGCACCCACGATGCAGACCGGGAGGAGAAGATGCCGAGGGCAAATAACAGAATTCGGATCATGATCCAGGAGAGGAAGCAAACAAGATGGTCGGGTTATGGATAAGGGTAGATGATTTTTCGGACCTGGACTGATATCAACATCCGCAGAGAAACCTTTCATTGGCATTCACTGAAACATTGAATCATGCTCTGCTCTTGGGTTATACCCCGGTAGTGCTGGGTCCACCTACATCCACCCTTGTCCATTGCAAGCACGATGACGAAGAAAACGGTGGAGCATCATGTTCTAAAGCATGTGGATCTCCATGGCAATGTTTTCGAAGTCCCAACCTTCACCATGAAGCAGATCCACAATGTTATCCCGGCGCATTGCTTTCGCCCATCAATTGCCCGCAGTATGAGCTATGTCGTGCGAGACTACCTCCTACTCGGGTCCTTGTCTTGGGCAGTCTATGTCTATACTCCTCTAATGCCATCGGTCTATCTGTGAATCATCGTCTACGGTCTGTATACGGTGGTGGCAGGCATGATCATGACCGGGATCTGGATCCTCGCTCATGAATGTGGCCATGGGGCCTTCTCTCAGCCCAAGACTCCCAACAACGTCGCCGGCTTCCTGCTGCACTCCTCTCTGCTGGTGCCCTACTATAGCTGGAAGACCTCTCACTCATCATCACAAGTCCACGGGCGACTTGCAGCGAGACACGGTCTATATTCTGCACAGTCGAGAGTTGGCTTTTTCTCCTTGGTTTCCTGGGAACAAGAAGCTCTGCTAACTGCTACCAGATATTGGATGCGAAGCGCCCTCGGCCAGGACGTCGACCCCCACAGGATCAGCGTGGCTGAATTGACCGAAGATGTCCCCTTGGTGACCCTCTGGCGCTACTTGCTATTCCAACTTTTCGGCTGGCCTCTATACATACTAGACAACTTGAGCGGCCAGAAGGGGGCTTCTGTGTTCTCTACCGTTCGGGTGTTCGACCTTTGGACAATTTTCATCTTCTACGGCATCCCATACCTCTGACTAAACCAATGGATCGGTAAGTAAACAGCGATGATTCCCCCATCATCCGAAACTAACCACCTCCTCTCGTCTCACGAAAAAAAGTAACCATCACTTACCTCCAACACACCGACGTCATGCTACCTCACTTCACCCATTCCCAGTGGTCATTCGCCCGCGGCGCGGCAGCTACAATCGACCGCAGCTTCAAGCTATACGGCTTCGACGTCGACAAGCATCTCTTCCACTGGATCGTGGGCACACACGTTCTACACCACCTCGTCTCCACGATACCCTTCTACCACGCCTACGAGGCCACCGATGCCATCCAAAGCGTCATGGGCAAACACTACCGGGCCGACCACACCACGCCGCTGATGACAGCCGTGTTCCGTAACCTGCGCGATTGCCAGTTCGTCGAGAAGAGCTCCGGGATGGATGGCAGCGGCGTGTACATGTATCGTAACCTGCATGGGCGCGGCATGAAGCCGAGGGATCTGACGGCGGGGGAGACGACGTCCTCGTGGGAGGGCCATTTGCCTCCGTCGTCGAAGGAGGCGTCTTGCGACCGGCGAGATTCAGTGGCGTGGATTTGGTGATGGCGGTCTGGGGGAAGAGGTCGCGATGATATGGGCATTGATTCCTTGTAAGTTGGGTCGTTGTGGTTGGGATGCAGGACTTGGTAATACGGGATTACCGTTGGATAGGCATTTGGGACAATGTATCATTAAGTAGTGCATTTTATTTACGGTATCAGACCCAAGCCCATTGATCAAAGAAACCTAGCCGACGGTATAGACAGTTCATAGCATGCTTTTGATTCGTCAAGGGGTCTATCGTACTGTGATTACGCCCTGAACAGAACAGAGCTCGCCATTCACCTTCCTCCAGCACGGAAGAGAACCCGATTCTGTGCTCAGATCCAGACTAAGAGAGGGGAAGAAGGATAATTAAGAACCAACGGCTCCGTTCATTGTGGCCTGATCTAAAATGGGGAGTATATCATTCACATTTTCGTTCCTAGCGTCTTTACATCCGCTCACGTCGGCGAGGAGCAGCCCGGATGATGTTGTCCACTCTCAGAAGCAGCTGTGGTTGATTCAGGTCAGCTAATGTCTGCAAATATTTGTATCCCGGGAGTTTCTTACCTCTGCGGCTTCCGATGCCGAGGACACAACCGCCTTCTTCAGCTTGTAGCTCTCGACGACGCCCAACTCACGCATGTCGGCAATGCCGCCTCCCGGCGACAGTAGATCCAATCCGGAGCTGGTCATGCCGTTGTTGATCGCCTGTCGGAGTCGCGTCACCAGGTCGCTGGAGTCCAGACCGGCGTTGTCCGCCAGGATGGTGGGCAGCTGCTTAAGAGCGTGCGAGAACGAGTCGACAGCCAGCTGCTTCTTGCCCGTGGTGTTCTGCGCCGCCTGCTCCACGGCCTTGGACATGACCATCTCAGCGCAGCCACCACCCAGCGTCACGCGAGGGTCCTTGACGGTCTGAGAGAGCACGGCCAGGGCGTCGTGCAGAGAGCGCTCGGCCTCGTCGAGAAGCTGCTCGGTGGCACCGCGCAGGACGATAGTGCAGGCCTGGCCGGCAGCCACGCCGGAGAATTTGATCAGGGTGTCCTCGCCGATAATAACCTCCTCGATGACATCGCACTGGCCCAGTTTCACCTGGTCGGGGTGGTCGAACGTCGAGGCGATCTCACCGCCGGTCACCAGGGCAAGTCGCTCGACGCCGTCGAAGTCGGCGTGTTCGATGGACATGATGCCGGCTTCCGTGAACAGCTGCTCGGGCCAGTTGTAGATCAACTGACGGTTCACGAAGCAGTTGATGCCGTGAGACTTGATCCGCTCAACCTTGGCCTTCATCTTCTCACGCTCGGCCTTCTCCAGCTCGGCCAGCTTGCCCGTTGAGTCGACCTTTACCCGCGCACCGAAGATCTTCACCTTATCCGTGTCCATGGCAGTGTTGGCGACCAGAATCTTCGCATTTTCGAGACGCTTGGGCTGGTTGACACCGATCTTCTTGTCGAGAATAAACCCTTCGTCCAGGTAGGAATCGTTGAGCTTGCCGCCGGCCTTCTTGATGATCTGGATGTGACTGAGGTCGGTAGAGCCGCAGAGACGAAGGACGGCATCGCAGGCAAGAGTGGCGAAGTGGTCGCGGTCCTGGGCCAGGACCTTGGAGCTCAGGGTCGTTCGGGCGATGGAGTGGAGATCTTTACGGAACGACTCCATGTCGGCGCTGCGGTCGACGGCGACCTTCTCCAGGGACTCCAGAGCGGCTCGGCTGGCTATACGGAAACCTTCGATGATGGTCTGGGGATGGATCTTGCGGCTCACCAACTTCTCCGCCTCACGGAGCAGCTCGGCCGCCAGCACGGTGACGGACGTCGTGCCGTCACCGACTTCATCGTCCTGAACTTTCGAGATGTTGACCAGCACCTTGGCGGCAGCGTTATCGAGAGCAATGGCTTTGAGGATCGTGGCGCCGTCGTTGGTAACGAGAATTTCTCCGGTCGAGCTGGATTCGTTTAAACCATCAGTACATAAATTGCCCACCAAATCGGAGTGCCCCGCATCCAGGGTCCCTAGATCGTCTCACGTACGCTGACTGAAGGATCTTGTCCATTCCCTTGGGACCCAGAGTACTCTTCACCAAGTCACCGACGGCGATGGCACCGACGAAGGCAGAGAGACGAGCGTTCTCGCCTTTCTCCTCGATGACATCGTCCGCAAAGATCTGTGTGGGGTTGGCGAAGGACGCCTACAAAATTGTCAGCTGAAAGCATTAAGAGAGACCGACCAGATAGAATCACGCACCATGATGGAGGAGTAATTAGAAAAGCGAGAGATAAATGGCTACCGTCGGGGGGGAAGACTGGCAGCTCAGGGGAGACGAGACAGGAAGTATCGAAGAGAGAATGCGGGACGTCCAGAAAAGTTCGCGATGTGGCCCGAGCTCCCGCAGACCGCCTGCGCTGCTCGCAACGATCAACGCTCCGGCTTCCCTTCCATCTCCTTCGATCTCGCTCCCTCTCCCTCACTCTCTTAGAGCAAGGCACTACTTGGACATTGCTTATTTCCTGTACTATACCATGGCGGCTGAGGACGATCGCTCGCAACCTCTCTCATCCAAGAGACCGCACTCCGCCGTCGACGGCGCCGAGGACGACGGTACGTTCACAGCGTTACACTGCGCAGATATCCCGGTCGCTTCTTCATACTGACAGCTTGCTTCTAGGAAATGATTCCTCTTCCGACGACGATTTCGGCCCTGCCCTTCCCTCGGCGGATGCGCCCAAGAAGAAGCGACGGAAGCTCCCCTTCGAGAAGGTCTATGTGAACGCGCTGCCTGCCTCGCCGCGCTACTCCAAATCGCTCATGCACAAAGACCAATTGTCGTTCGTGACTATATCGCCACACACCGATTTCCTAATCACCTCGTCGATTGACGGCTTTGTCAAGTTCTGGAAGAAAATGGCAGTCGGTGTCGAGTTTGTCAAGGAGTTCCGGGCCCACAACGGCGAAGTGAGGAGTGTCAGCGTCAGCGCTGACGGCAGGAGTTTTGCGACGACGGGCAACGATAAAACGGTCAAGATCTTTGATGTCATTACGTTTGGTACGTCTATGATAAGTTCGTGAATGAAACAGAGGCGGGGTGACTAACGAACGATGCGCCGTTGCAGATTTACTAGCCATGATTACTCTCGAATTCACCCCGCGCTGCGTCTGCTGGGTACATCGCCGCGGCGCATCGCTACCGCTGCTGGCTGTTACGGATGAAGGCAGCAACACGATTCAAATTTTTGACGGCCGCGGAGAGAACGTCACCCCACTGCACACCGTCAAGTCCATCCACCGAAGCCCCGTGGCGGCGATTGCCTTCAACGATGCCTACGATTGCGTGGTTTCCGCCGATGAATCGGGCATGATCGAATACTGGCGAGCCGGCGATGGCTCCTTTGAGAAGCCCGACAACGTTTATGAGCTGAAGTCGTCCACGAACCTGTTTGAATTTAAAAAGTCTAAATCGACTCCGACCTCCTTGACCATCTCCCCCTCCGGCGAGCAGTTCGCCGCGATGTCTTTCCCCGACCGTCAGGTTCGCGTGTTCGACTTCTCTAGCGGCAAACTGCACCGCAAATACGACGAATCACTCTCCACCATCACCGACATGCAGCAGGCCGGCACCGCCATCTACCAGTTGGACGAGCTAGAGTTCGGCCGCCGGCTCGCGGTGGAGCGCGAAATCGAGAACCCTGTCACTCAGCCCCGAGTCAACGTCATCTTCGACGAGTCCGGGCACTTCATTCTCTATGGCTCTTTGTACGGCGTCAAGTGCATCAACACCTACACCAACCGCGTCGTGCGCGTCTACGCCAAAGACGAACCGTTCCGGGCACTCAACCTCGCCATGTACCAAGGGCAACCGCAGCGGAAGGGCGTGATGACCGTCTCCATGGCTGCCAGTTCGAATCCCCTCCTCCAGGAAGCGGAGGAGCGCGACCCGATCCTCGTCAGCACAGGATTTGCCAAGCTGCGGTTCTATCTCTTCACCAACGAGACCGAGGTGTCCAAGTCCTCGCGAGACGTGCAGAACGAACGGCCAGCGCAGGCGGCCAGCGGCCGCGAAACCGCCGCCCAAAAGGCCAAGGAGCTGGGCACGTCGGCGATCCTACACACAACGATGGGCGACATCCACCTGCGGCTGTTCCCATCAGCGGCGCCTAAGGCCGTCGAGAACTTCGTCACGCACGCGCGCAATGGCTACTACAACAACACCATCTTCCACCGTGTGATCCGCAAGTTCATGATTCAGGGCGGTGACCCCATGGGCGACGGCACTGGTGGCGAGTCGATCTGGGGCGGCGAGTTCGAGGACGAGTTCTCCAGTCTGAAGCACGACAAGCCCTACACGCTCTCCATGGCCAACGCGGGACCCAACACCAACGGCAGCCAGTTCTTCATCACGACGGAGAAGACGAGCTGGCTCGATAACAAGCACACGGTTTTTGGTCGCGCCGTTCAGGGTCTCGACGTTGTGCACAAGATAGAGAATACGAAGACGTTCAAGGAAAAGCCGGAACATGACATTAAGATCGTCAGCATCACGGTATCATGAGATATCCATGGATTTGGATCTAAGAGACGTTTTCCTTGCTTCGACTTTCTTCGCTTCATCTTTTGGCAGCGATAATGATGGATGTATTGAGATTTATTGCGCCGGCGTTGATATAGATCTCTAAGCCTACTTTGTAAAATATACTACGCGATTCTATCATCAGCAATGTAATCTTTCTTGTCCACACCTCTCCTTGTTACAAAATCAATTGTTCCAGAGAGAGCCACATATCAAAAGATAACCGGACGGGCCATTCAGGCCTCCGAGAATTCATTATGATTCATACCGAGTCGACATCATCCATGGGGTCAGCAAAGCAAATGGCATGGCGTCCGAGGACCATTCTCGCCGCCAGACAAAAAGTAAAAGAGATACAATAAAATGATAGGAATTAAGAGCAAGACGTGACGGCGCCAAGAAAGAAAGGGACATATTCACAAACACCGCGCGGAAGACTCGAATAATAGTAGTTGCACGCGATAGATCTTATTAAAAGCCAACCGGAGATACGCAACGCCCGATATATGCAACATTAGCAGTAAAGTTGTAGCAGGACCCAGCGAGCAGACAGCAAATATCATGAGACGGTCTCATAAATGATCCGCTCTGTATATTAAGAAGCTCTAGTGTCCAGACAATTCACACAAATCGTGTCCGGACCTGGCGTCGCTCAAATAATTGGCTGTTTCAAGTTGGAGAGGTGGGCTTCGGGGGTAAGAAGAATCAAAGGAAAAGGAATTAGCCAACGTTAAATAAGTGGGTTCATTATCACCGAGGGACTTCGCGGATTTCGATATCACCCTCGTCCGCGGCCTGCGAGCTCTTTTGCAAACGCGACGGCGTTCGACTTGGCCGACTCGGAGGAACGGCAACTTCGGTGCGAGAACTGCCAGCGACCGAATCCGGGTTCATATAGCCGGCCGGCTGTCCCTGACCCGGGGCTTGATTAGCAGCCCAGGCGCCCGGAGGGGCGCCAGGCTGACCGGGGGCGGGACTGGGGGTTGCATTTGGCCCACGATTGAAAAGCAGGCCACTGTCGGTGCTTCCGGTGCCGGCGGCATGGTAGAGGCTGGGATACTTGGCATCGTGACGCCGCTTAAGCCAGACTCCCAGCACGGTGATGAAGGCAAAACCGATGATAAGGACGATTACCATAATGATCCACTGGTAATGGGAAGACCACCTGCACCGTCAACAGTTAACCACTTCATTCCCCGACACTTCAAGCAGACAACGGAACAATCACCTACCAGGACGGAGGAGCGGGGTCATCATTCTGGGCCTTAGCCTTAGCGGTATTCGTCGAGGTCGCCGAGTCCTTTTGGGCGGAAGATGTTTTGGTCGACGAGGCGGTCGTGGTTTTTCCCCCGGAGGAACAGTAGTTGCTGTACCATTTCTGCAGCAACGAACGATCGGAGGCGCTAGAGCACGTGTCGTCGCAAGTACCGTCGCCGGTATTATGGAGATTCGAGAGCAGGCTTGACTGGCAGAAGCACGAAACATAGGTCGCATGGCCGTTTGCCGGGGCGGCCGGAGGAACGCAGCCAGTCTGGGCCTGCTTCAGGTTGTTGCATGACAGGCCACATTGGGGGAAGGAATCGGAGGCGGCGGATGGCAAGAGCGATGTGTCGTCGGCAGCGAGAACGGCGGTGGCCAGAACGAGGAAAAAGACAAAGACGGAGAGGAGGCGAGAGGAAACATGCGAAGTCGACTTGAGACCCGATCGCAGGGTCGCGGTCGGCGACGACCAACGTGCCATGACGACGAAGAGGGACGATTGGGAGGGAGACTGGTTGGCTTTGGGGTGGAGACCGGCACAAGCTCACAGACGGCCCACCATCATCCAGGGACCTGACTTTGCTGAGGGAGGGAATCGAAGGGGAGAAAAAGTCGAATAAAAGAGAGACCGGGGGTAGGAGGAGGTGGAAGAAAAGAAGAAGAGAGAGCAAGAGGCCCAGACGATTGTAAGCAACGGACGAGGAGAGGAGAAGAAGAGGGAGAAGAAAAGGGAAAAAAGAGGGAGAAAAGGGACTCCGCACGGTCCAGACTGGTTCGCCGGTTCGCTGCAAAGTACCTGGTACCCGGTCACTGCTGGGCGGGCGCATACAATGGCATGTCCCCGGTACTCCGACCGATTGTGTCCTTCCGCTTGCGGCGTTGGGGGGAGATTGGGCGGTGTTCTCAATCTCAATCTCATTCTAATTCTAATTCTAATTTGAATTAAGGTCGGTTCGTCCCTCTCCTATTATTCATCTACTGTCTCCATGGAACTACTCCATACGTCGAAGAGCAATGGGAGGTGATGATCACTCTAGTGTTATCTCCGATCAGGATATGCGAAAGTTCAAGATCCGAGTCATTCTCCGATCGTAGGAATGTCTCTTTTGCCTTCTCTTGCCACGACTCAGGGCTAAGATGAACTAGATGAGAGGAAATGCCTGGACTGTTCATTTCCGCTTGCGTCGCGCCGCAAGCGTGGCGGATTCTCGCCCACGTCAGAAAGACTCGTTACTTTTAGTAGTTAGCCCTACCAGTAACAACAAGGTACTCCATACTGGAATTAATCTCTCTATTCTTAGCGCCAGGTTATTGCCCTCGCTCGTGCCGGTCGACAAGCCAAGGGGAGGAATGTGTCACGCGCGTGCTCGCCATCATTCCTCGTCTCCCTTGTTCATTTCAAGTCTACAGGGAGTAGGCGAGATGATGCAACATCCCCGGAATAATTGACAGACTGTCTGCCT
The DNA here is from genome assembly GCF_023601865.1 of Aspergillus affinis. NCBI lineage: Eukaryota > Fungi > Ascomycota > Eurotiomycetes > Eurotiales > Aspergillaceae > Aspergillus > Aspergillus affinis. The sequence continues at coordinate 12,945 of NW_026515869.1, forward strand.
TGCTTCTTTCGGCTCGAAATCCGGTTTACTCGCATGCCAGTTTGGTTGCGATGGGAATCCCATCGCTGCGAGTATTGGCAATCGGTTCAATGCCCCCTGGCATTGTCTGCAGTCTGCCCGATCGTAGTCGTAGTCGCGTTCTTGATGTCGCCACTTTGTTCCCTCCATAGTGATGACCATTGTGGGTTCATAGAAATATATATCTGTGAGTCAGTGCGTGGTTGGGCATACCTCACCTTCCGACGACGACGCGATCGAAAGATCAATCGAAATTCATTGATCATACCAATCACTCTCAGACATGGAGATAATTGATAATCTCAACCAGTGTTCAGTAGTCCAGATTGAAGGATGAAAGTGGAAGTGCAGACGAGTGGATCCCGACTCCGCCCGTGATCAAAGAGAAAAACCGCCTTCAGTTCGTCGCGGCGGGGATCTTCGTCCTCTTCCCCATCGTCGCCCTGCTGATTCCTCAAAGATGTCGAACGAACCGGCTTCCCTAACAATGGCATCCAATCTATTACCACAGATATTCACCTCCCTCGGCCGATCCTCGCGACCGTGGTCCCTCGTGCGAATCCTCAAGAGCACCAATGCGAGAGACATCCAGGGCGAACTCCGGGGCACCGCCACCTTCAGGCCCCTGCGCGTCCCGTCCACAGACCATCGTCCCGACGACACGGCCGACATGGTCTATCGCGAGGAAGGCGAGATGCCCGCCGTGCTTGGGTTGGGCGCGGGGTTGCGGTTCAGCAAGAAATACATCTGGCGCATGAGCGAGGCGGGGCGCGTCAGCGTGTGGTTTGCCAAGGTGCAAAAGGCCGACGCGCAGGACGGCGAGGAGGAGCCGGACTATCTCTTCCATGAGTTCGAGGTCGCTGCAACTGCGTCCGACTCGACGGACACTCCGCTCGTCTCGGCGCCCATTCCACCCCCCGGGTCGGCCGCCGGCGGGGATGCCGCCTCGACCGCGGTGGTGGAGGCCCGGGGGAACCACCTGTGCATCAATGACATGTATCACACAGCCTACGCATTTCGCATATGTCCCGAGTCCGGAGAGGTAGTGAGCTGGTCGAGTCGCCATGTGGTGAAGGGGCCCAAGAAGGACCAGGATATCGTGAATCTATACAGGCGGGAAGGATGAAGGAGCGATCGAGAGATGGCGCCATCGGCAGCCTTACGCCGGCTGAATCTATGTGGATAGACTTTTTTTACGAGTACATGATTCACGTCAACGAGCCATTGGCATCCAAGCACAGTTCCTTTTCATTCTCTGCTTCTATAATTGCCCGGGGCCCGTGTGACCAACCCCGATCGGCAGAGTCAAGTCGCACGCGCCAGGCAAAACCCGCGCCTTGACCTCCTACAGCGTATAGATGAAGTCCGGTCTCTTGTCCCCCAGAAGCTCGATTTCGTTCTGATTCAGTCCCTGCACCCAATGGTCGCGATCCCCACGCCGTCTCTTTGCATTCTCCCGTCGGAGCAAAATATACTGCACCAATGACCCGCCGAACAAGAAGACCACTAGATATCCAAGCACCGTACCGTGTCCCGGATAGAATTTGGGCCCGTCTTTGCCCCGATAGATGTTGGACGAGACAATACCGTTCAGGTTGCCCCAACCAATCACTATACCGAGGGTAACACCTCGCTTATAGACTCCTGCTCTCGCGGGGGTCGATCGTCAGTCCTGGGCTATCATCTGGGATCGTTTCGGGATATAGGGATCGCGCCTCACCTTCGGTATTGTTACTGGTCCAGGAGATGGTATTGGAAATGGCCGGATAGATGCCCATGGCGCCCAAAAATGTGCCAGCGTAGCGTGCGCCCGGCGACGAGGCCCCGAGAAGCATACAGAAGCCAACGATGCCCAGGATGGACACCAGGATGTTTGCGATTCCACGTTGACGTGTTCGGTCGGCGATGAATCCGACGGTAACCGTCACGACGGCGGCTGCAGCATATGGAGGCACGCTGAGCAGCTGTGCGTGGATTGCTTTATATCCTACTCCCGGTTAGCGGACCCCCCGAGGCTCTGACCCGAGTACTGTGCCAGTGTCATACCCTGAAATCCCGTCAGCAACTTGGTCCGGGATTTGTTGTGCGCAATGACTTACTAGCTCGCTGATGATTGTGGGAACGAACAGAGAAAAGGCGTACAGACATGCGTCCGCACCCATGTAGATGACGGCTCCTGTGTAAGTTTTCCAGTCCTTCAGGGAGCTCCAGAAATACGCCATCTTGAACTGTTCATGTTCGGCACTTGCCTGCTGGTCGGCTGCCAGTCGGCGCAGAACCCGCTTGCGATCTGCCTCAGAGAGGAATTTGGCTTCGTCCGGAAAGTCATGGACCATCCAGAACGAGAGCACGCCCACGATGATCGTGGCCAATCCTTCCAGGATGAAAATCCAAGACCAGCCGGCCTTCCCCCCAATGTCATCCATCAGAGCAATGGCCGCCGCCAGAAGGCCTCCGAACGAGCCTGCAAGTGCGGCCGCGGAGAAGAAGATGGCCATGCGAACGCCAAACTCGGATCTTTTGTACCAGCACGATAAAAAGTATCCGACGCCCGGGAAAAGCCCCGCTTCCGCCAATCCCAAGAACCATCGCACCTATGTCAAGCGTTAGAGACGGGCGGCCTGAGAGTGCCCGAACAAGTATTCCGGGATTTTCCATCGTCGAAGGGATGGAGAGTTCGGCATTACGTACCGCCATGAGCCCGGCGTAATTATGCACCAGTCCCATGCATGTCATGCAGATTCCCTAACACGATTGACACCGGTAGTTAGCATCGCCAAGCGTGACGAAAGCAGGCAAAGAGGCTACTCACCCAAAGAACCATGATGATGGGAATGAAAATACTGGGTCGCATTCGCTTGAGCAAAACATTGGTCAAAGGCTCAAAGACCGAATACGAAACAAAAAAGATGGTCAGCGAGGCATTGTACTGGTTGTCGGACATATTCAGATCCTCCTGGAGGCCAGCAAGTTTGGCATTGCCAATGTTGGTTCTGGCGACGGAGACGTCAGCGACGGGAGGGGGTTACGTGGGGTAGTAGTCGGACAGAGTCACCTATCCAAAAACGAAATAAGGTAAAGCAGACTGAGCCAAGGAATTAGTCGCAGGTCGAGCTTCCATAGTAAGGCCCGATCCTGACGGGTGTATTAGCGATGGCGGCCTTTGGAATGCGTCTACAGGCAGAAGAGGCTCACGATTTTGGCCTTCTCTTCCTCACTAAGTCCCTCGTCCGGATCTTCGAAGAGGTCGAGCTTGGTTTTGCGGGGGAATTCATGTGAGTCGGAGGTTTTCTCCACATCGGAAGGCTTGGATAAGCCCTCGACGGCCTGTTTTTCGTCTGCCATAGTGGGCACTGGATGCGGATCGATTGGTGATATAGCTAAGAAGGAAGATGGAGCTCGGGGCGGGCAACGGATCAATTTATAAGAGTCAGCGGTCGGCCGTGAGGAACGCCGGCGTCTTTGTCGTCCTCATTGTTCTGACCGGGGTAAGCAGCAAAGAGGGTAGAAACTACGGATAGAAAGGCAGGGAGCGACGAGGAGAGAAAGCCAAATTGGGGAAAGGACGAGAAGATCGTCCGCCAGGCGCAGAAAGAGGCAGCGATCGACACCGGGCAGGCCCGCATGGGGAACGCCAAGTTTGCGGGGTTCGCTTCCTTTGAGGTGTGGCTGTAGTACAGGCTCATATTGCACTATTCTGCCAATTCTTCTCATCAATTCCTCGATGGTCTAACGGTCATGATTTCCGCTTGTCACTCAACTGAGAACGAGCGCGGGAGACCTGGGTTCGACTCCCAGTCGGGGAGATTTCTTTTTTCCTTTTCTTTTGGTGATCTCCGGGTTGCGTCGATCTACAAATAAATACGTTCCAAAAAGGGCGAATCGATCATATACTCCGTAGTTTGTACTATAGCATAGTCCTGTAGACCTTACTCTATTCTCTGATATAAACAAGTCGGACAAGGCACTCTATCACCTATGCAAGTTTAAACCCTTGCTTCTCCAGGACCCCCCGAATTCTCTCCCTCCCATCCTGCTTATGCGGCGCAACCTTGCTCACTACAACCTCCCCCCACCCCTTTCGCCCAAACTTCGATTCATCCACATAAAACGCCCCAAGCGATTTGTCATAAGACGCAACATTCTCCTTCTGTCCCTCTTCGCTCTATCGCTCCATATGGACAATCTCCCGCCTCGGCAGGCGCGGCTTAATCTGCTTGCCGGAGAGCTGATTCTCAGAATCCGCATACCCAATCGCCATCCCAAATACACCCCACGTCAACGGCGGTATGTTCAACAGTTCGCAGATCTGCTCGGCGTTGTTCCGGAGTGCGCCGACGTAACAGATCCCCAGGCCTAGCGACTCGGCAGCGATGGCAACAGTCTGTCCCGCGATCGCCGCGGCCAGGGCACTCATGATAAACATGTCCATGTTCTCCAGCGCCCTAGCCGGTTGCTGTTCATACTGCTTTGAAAGATTGTCTAGGCGGCGCAGATTCGGACAGAATGCAAGAAATAGGGGCGCCTGACGGATAAAGTCTTGGCTGCCTGCGAGCGTCGCAACTTTGGACTTATGCTCGAGGTCTTGAATGGCGACGACGTCCCATGTTTGGTAGAGGGATGAGGTCGAGCCGCTTTGGGCGGCCGTAAGGAGTGTTTCCAGCGTTCCCTTGGGAAGGGGCTTGTCGCGGAGGAAGGCGCGGTAGGACTTGTGAGACAGAATCGTTGCTAGGGCTCCGGGGAGAGGCTCGGAAGGACTGGTTGGGAGTGGAAAGGTCGAGGACTGCGAGTCGCGGTAGCGCTCTTCGGCGAGGGAGGGAATTGTCGCGGCTATCTTGAGGACGAGGATTGAGGGATAAAGAAAAGATAGGATCAAAGTGTGACGGAAGTAGATGAGAGAGGGGGGGAGGCTGCCCATTTTTATAGGTTGTCTATCGTGGTGGCGTGCTGCCCTGTACCATAGTACCTGAGTAGGGCAAGAAAGTAGGCAGGTAAGTACTGAGTATAGTGTACCTAGATATGTCATGGATCCGTCCATTGATGGTGTTGAGCGCGCAAATATCGATGATTGGAGGGTTTCTCATAAAGTGGAGATCTCTAGCATCGGAACCGGGCAAGATCGTCAAAACGGAGGTTACACAGAGCAGAGACTGACTAATGTGCTTCAACATCACATTCATGTTGGTAATCAGGAATCACGTCCCGTCAAGCAGACTTTGCAGTCCGGCAAGATTTGGTTCTGGTGACGTAAAGGCAGAGCTGGTGGCCTTCCAAATTCGCGCCAATCTCTTCTGCACCCACGCGCCCTGCCCCCCTAACTTCTTGGCAACAACGAGGCCGATGCAATCTTGAACAATGTTTCTCTCGTCGAGGCTTGCGGCAACGGCCCCGAGGATGGCCACCGGCCATAGCAGATACACAGGTGGGTAACATTCTATATTCAAGAGGGGAAGTCGCGGCAACCCTTCCTCCAAACACGAGCGCACTCGCCGGCTTCGCTCAGCTGAAGTTATGCCTGGATTCGTTTTCTGGAGCAGGATACAGACTGCCAGGTAACATAGTCCAAGAGTCATGTCCGCAGAGGAAGTGAGCCCGATCCAGCGCGATAGCTCGCGATCTAGGCTCCGCCATTTGAGGACCTCGGCGCGGTCGAGCGGTCTAGATAGCCGAGATTGCCTAGTGATGTCGGCAATGAGGAGAAAGAACCCGTAGGAGGTCTGCAGAATGGTTTCTTCTGGTTGATTTGTGGGCTTTTCGAAATATAGCGGCAGCCCGAGATCGTTTCGATCTTCTGTAAGCGCGTCGAGCGAGGGGTCAAATACCATCATCAGACACACATGATACAGAAACGACTCGATGCATACGCGATCGAATGTGGCTGCAGCTTTGGTGCGGAACTCTCGGGGCCGACAGTGGGTGCCGCATCTGATCGACAGGACTACAGTGGTTCGATTAGCTTACCCTTCATCTAGTAGTGAAAATAAAAATGGAACGACATGCCTCGAACACCGAGAGCAGGATCAGTTGCTAGAACCCGGTGGTCACAGCCAGCTTTTGTAACATCCATTAATGACGTCTGGAGTGAATGAATCGCATGTAGATAGCCCTGCAAGGCAAAATGAAAAGGCCACCGCGCTGTAGATGGTAACTGCATTCCAGCTACGGAGACCATTGCGCCGAACAGTGGGGAGAACTGCGGCGCGAGGAGCAGCATGTGTGTTTGGTCAAGCGAGCTCTGCCGAAAAAGACGGGGTAAGACCGTGGAGACAAAATATCAATAAAGGTAGGCGTTTTCGTCTGACTGGAAGGGTGCCGGCATCACAACGGGAGGCGAGAGTTGAATCAAAGACAGCCTCGAAGATGTTACTGCTCGCACAGTGACCCGATCACTATTGAATTGCCGGTGTCGACCATCTAGAGGTTGATTATCACCCGATGGCCACTCGCAGTCCAGCTCATTGCGAATGCATGCCGTGCATCGCGGCCGAGTCTCGTCGCACTTTTTACGTCGCTTCCGGCCTGGTCGACACAATGAACAAGAGGTATTGGTAGGTACAGTACTTCAGTACATGGAGGCCCGGGCTTACACTGGAGGCAGCCGGTACTGTTTCTAAGACTGGCCAGGGAGGACATTGCCGTGGGTTGTACTGCGTGAGTTGACCTTGATAAGTATCGATGTCATGAGGAAGGGCATTTGGTGCCTCAGGCCTACCAGGGGCATCGGTCTCCTCGGCCTCCGTCCGGCCGGAACAACCGCGACACCGGCGGGCTTTTCGGCTGACATAAGCGACCCCACACGTGGACGGCGATTGAACGAGACGGCCGAATGGGGCGCTAGCGTTATCGCTCACTTATCGACTGGCCCGTCGTCTCCGCTCCATCAAGTCGGAGGACTTTTAAGTAGCAGATGAGCCGGCTCTAACTACCTGGGTACTCGTACTCTCTATCCATCATTTTACTACTAGCTATCCATCAGCGTATTGCGGCTGTCCATCGCCAATCCGTCTCCCTAGTCAACTAGGCCTTCGCCTCTGCTAATTCGGTACCAATCTATTTCCTAACTTCGCTCCTGTCTCTCATACTAAACTTTACCTAGTGTAGTACTTCTAGGTTCTATTGCCAATCGACGCTGTGACCTCGTTTGCCTACACGTAGGACTGAATTGCCTGAAACTTCTTCCGTGTGATCCCACACCTCGATGAGTGCAAATACCAGGTGTGGGTGCCTCGTCGATTATCGCTTCCTGTCCTCTTGGGTCAAACCATCAACCCGCCGTAAAAGGCAATCGACATTCTGCAAAGTCTGATCAATCTCGTAAAAGACTGCTGGACTCTGTCTGTCTGCATGGCTATCTCGCACTGTACAATTCATCGGATCTCCTCCATGTTCCGAGCCTGTGACTCGTGCTATCGCTATATCTGTTTTTCGTCGTCCTTGTATTTGGCCAATCCTATCTGAATTCCAATGCCTCGCCCTCGCCGGCCCGGTGCTCCTGAGCCCAAACGGAGGTCTCGCAAAGGCTGCTGGTGAGAGGGTTTGCCCGCGTGCAATTGATGCTATCTGAGAGGCTAACTGGTATCCAGGCCCTGCAAAGCACGCAAAGTGAAATGGTCTGTAGCTATCCCCTCTGTCCCGAATGGTTACAGAGTATCACTGCGCCGAAAAAGCTCACTAATATCCGGCCACAGCGGAGAAGAAAAGCCTTTCTGTTTAAATTGTCGGCGTCAGAATGAAAATTGTGACTACAGCATTCGCTTAAACTGGGGAGGGAGGACGAGAAGAAGGTCTTCGGTGGATTCTCCAAGTTCTCAATCCAGCGTCCAGTCCGCCCAATTCTTCTTCGCCCTCTCACCGCCAGACGTGCAACTGGATTCGACAGATGTCACTCCGCCCATTGATACCTTGGATACCACTGAGGGGAGTAATGTACAAGAGCAAGCCATGGAGAATCTGTTCTGGGAACCTGAATTCGTGTCAGAGACGATGGCAGAAACCCCAATCCCTAGAGGGTTACATGATATTCATGAATCCCCGAGTGTCCCCGAACAGACGTCTAGGCCTCCTTATCGTACAAATGATAAGACACCAGTAGAGCTAAGTCCACCGTCCCGGGGTAGAGATGTCGCGACTTCATGGCCAGCCATGTCCCAAGCTCCCTTGTCTAGTGAGACGATTCCCGACCACCCGCCGTCTTTTGCGTCACCCCTAGACGCCTTAGCGTATCAATCCCCAGCGGATACCGGCTCAAGCACTGGCTCTTTGGGCATTTTGAATTGGTCTCCTGCCACAGTGTCGCAACCGATCTCCTTTCTTCGGCAATCCGCCGACATATCAAAACAATCTGTACGCCAATTACCAGTCGAACAGGACAGTCACAGACTCACAAAATGGTACGATGGCCACCTGATCGGCGTTCCCGGTCCAGATGTAACTGATAGCTTACCCAGTCGGGATGGTTTTCCGCTATCTGCTTCTTCCCAAAGAGACCCGGCCCTACTGTCCAACGTGCCCGTCTCTGCAGAGGATTTCTGCACCACAACCATGAACGAGCCTCTCCGATCACTAAAAGATGGCACATCTGACCACTATGGAGTGGATGCTACACAATATCCTCGTGAAAGGGCTGTCCTGGGGCCTGGTGGCCCTACTCCTTCGCAAAGGAAATGGTACACTTACCTGACAAGTGTCACGGACAATTACGGATTAGATTGCGGCCACCCAGATCGGGATCTAAACCAGAACGATGATCACTCAGCAATTGATATCAATTCTGCTCTAAACTTGGTGAATCAGCCTGGCGAATCCCTCTCTGATACCGCAGCGCCTGGCTCGCCAGAGAAAGAGGCCAAAGCTAGTTGCTTTGATTGTAATTATGCCTACTACAAGTCTGCCGTTCCCATAAACATCCCCCGGTATCTGTCTCCTTTGCCAGCCACATTGGTGCAAACCCCCATCAACCTGATGTACTTCCATCATTTTCTCAACCACACCGCCAGGATGCTAGTCCCTCATGACTGTGGCAACAACCCTTTCATAACGGTCCTCCCAAGCAGTGAGTCCCACCCCGCCTCGGTTTGCACTTGGATATATGCTAATCAATCAGTGGCTGTCGGGGACTCCAATCTTTTGAATCTGATGCTGGCATATTCCGCCAGCCATCGTGCCAGGTACTTGAAACATCCAGAGCCTGCCAACAGGATTGCACACTGGGTTAGCAGCGTCTTCCCCGCACTGCGTCTTGCGCTAGAAGATGCTCACAAAAAGACCACCGACAATCACCTTGCTGCGGCCATAATGCTACTTTCCTTGAAAATCGTGTCCCCCAGCACCTTCGAGGTACCCATCCCCTGGCAAAGTCATCTCAAGCTGGCCCGTGACCTCTTTCTGGCACGTCGAGAGCAGATGGTATACCCTGGCAATCGTGTCGGCGCATTTCTCATCCGCTGGCTGGGGTATCTTGATATCATGGGGACTCTATCCTGCCGCCACAGCGAACCTCCACTGCTTGCATATTTCTCCTCGTTGAACACATGTTGTATAGGAGAAAAATACGACGAGTACAGTGCAGACTGCTTCACCGGATTCACGCCTCGCACAGGTCTGTTTCTAATGCGCCTTGGCCAACTAGTGCACCAATGCGATAATGAGCGGTTTGATGAGACCGGCGCCTTTATCCTGGAATGGACGCCTTCGGCAGACATTATCTTTGAGGCACAAACCTTGCTCGCCGATCTCGACATCCTCAATATGCACACTCATGCGAATGGGAGACATTTCCAGGATTCGATGTCCACGGACATTGTAGCTATGGACCAAGCTTTCCGCTACGCCGGTCTGGTCCATCTTCAATGCCGGGTTCTGGGTGCCTCTTCTTCTTCGCCAGCGCTGAAGAAGGCTCTTGAAGAGCTGGCGAAATCCTTGGTTCTGATCCGATCGGGATCGCCCGTCGAGGTTGGCTCCATCTTTCCACTGTTCACTGTAGGATGTGAGTTCCGAGACCTTGAACAGCGAACAGAGATACAAGCAAGATTTAAGCGTCTGGAAAGCACGGGGTTGAAGCAGGTGAGTAGTGTGATGGAGGAATCCCATATTTTTCGATGGCTGACTTGAGTTAGATCCAGAATGCTCGCACCTTGATGCAAAAGTGCTGGAAGGAGGACCGGCCATGGATTGCCCTTGCTCAAGGAGAGTTCCTGGGCTAAATTGGGCAGTCAATCAATCGCCGTTCAAGCGTCATTTTCTGGGGAAGCTGCAGGTAGTTCTATCATGTTGCGGTCTTTGAATGGCTGTATAGACACGGAGACGGTGCAAGAAGGAAGTAAATGCAGCGCAGATGGGCCAGTTCATTCGTTCCAGCCAATTTACTTCCTTGCTCTATCCTTTTTGTCCTTTCTTCAAACTCAAATCGTATCAAACGCCTTTCTGTTAGCGATTGAATTCCAACTGGCTCTTCTGCACGTTTAATCTAAGACACGTTCCACTGTTCCAAACACCGCTGCGAACCCAAGAGCAATCAATTATCATTTCTTCTTGATCCTCCGTTTGTTGAGATCCACTTCAAACTCATTTCACCATCTTCACCATCCATCCACCAGCCATATTGGCTTTTCTTTCTATACTCTCGTGGCAAGCTCTGGTACTGCTGAGTTGGTTTTCTATTGCTATCCAGCCTGAAAACTCTCACTGGAAGCCTGATCCCAAGTGATTCAAAACTTAGATATAGTTCTATTCTTGTGTGCAGCCAATTCAGCCAAATCCCAACGAAACGTTGCCGGCCGCCCAAGATGGAGGGGCGTAATCTAACCCCCGACAGTAATTTTGCCATTGTTTACCCTTTCCTTTTCCTGCTTCTCCCACCTCTTGTGTTTTCCATCCTCTTCCTGTTATCCTTCGTCAAAATTCACTTCGTCACCATGGATCCACCAAAGCTGCCGGTGCATCCTTTCTCCGAGCGTGAGGATAACACCGACAGCACCGACAGTATTCACTCTACAGACAAGGCGACCACTTCCGTCAGATCTGCGCCTCCTTCTCACTCCCCGACACCATCTCAGCTCTCCAACATCCTGGACAGCGCTCTGGATGATATCCAGATTCCAATTCTGCAACCTGTCGTGGTGCACCACAGGCCCAGACCTGTAGTCAGTCTTCCATCTGTACGTGCCCTTTCAACACTACCAACTCCACAGGATCTGGTTAACGGGTTTTTTTTCTTACTCGGAAAGACTATGGCCAGCCTTAAGGATGGCGAAAGCGCCGAAGTCGTTCCGTGGGATGGAAAGATACAGTGGGCCATCAAGGGCTGTAGTGTTTTTGACAATTCAAACCAGGAGTTCGAGGCCATGACTTACCGTCCGAACCTGCTATCCCGGCAACGGATCCACGACGTCTGGATATTTCAGTACGGCGTGCGCTACATCCCATCCAGCCAGGAAAAGAACATCTATCGGACCGTCCGCATTCAAGGCCTCCCTGCAAACATGAAGCTCAGTCAGGTCCTACCCAGCATCCCGGGAGAGATATATTGTGCTCGTCTGGTGAATACCCGGCCGATCATCGGATCCAATACCGCCATAGTCACATTCGTTTCGCAAGTCGACGCGGTGCGCTTCATCCAGGCCTCGAACAATGGGTTGGATTTGGGACTGGTGTTGGCCCAGGTGATCCCGGTGAACACTCCCACTTACCCCATGCCCGTGGAAATGGAGAGGATGATTTTTGATAAGAACAATACGCGGTGCCTCTGTGTGTACGATGCTCATGGCAGTCCGAAGGAAAGCATCTCGCGAGTTCTTATGAAGCCCTGGAATGCCGAACTCGAAAGCATCGAAGAGGGCCATCTGGCAGGCGAGGTTTACGTTCGTTTCCACTCGATTAAGGCGGCGGCGGCGGCATGTGAGTTTCTGAAGGGCCACACTGGTCTGTGTCATTGTAAATTCCGATTCTTGAAGCAATTCTGCGCTCTGCCTCCATCGCCGGTCAGGGCACCATCGCCACCATCGCCACCTGAGTAGACCAAGATCAATCCCCACATCGGCATCTGGAATTAGGGCCGGCCTCTTTTCACGGCTTCGTCAACTAGATCTTGGTTTTACCGCCGGCCTTCTTTTCTTTTCTTTTCCTCTTTGAATGGGAGTGTTGGGGCAGAAGCAAGAGCAGGGGGAAAATTTTAATATTGCAAGGCGGCATGTATTTAGTTCTGCGTTTCTACTCACTCTGGCGATCAAATGTCCACAAGGAATTAGCGGAATGAAACTCCATTATCTACATCTATAGTACTCTTCGTAAATGCGGTAACTCATCAGGGTAGAACAATGCCAAGAATCTCTAGTTATAGTCAACTACATGCACAGATTCCTTAGTCAGCCCGGATGCGTCGGGAATACGCATTCACGTGAGCCCGATGCCACGACAGCGAGAATCATCGACAATCTTCTCTCTAAGCTGGATACAGTGTGGGTTGTACCTTTGACCAGCTATTCATCTTCCTTTCACGTTGCCTTATCTCCTCCTAAGACGTCCCCGGGCCCCCGTCTGGATAGCTCTGGTCTATCTCCACTGTGTAGAATCATCTCAGCTGTGTACTCCGATTGACGCCCAACCACTACAGCTCTCGACCGATCAATCATTCCCCCCATTAGCTACCCCCCTACCCTGTAGTTGAACGTTTTCTGAACTATGGATGATTCCACGGCGGCTCGCTCCCTTGTTAGAAAGCATCCCCTGCAGCGAGTCTCGAGTCCATCCAGAGGCTTCTCGGCCTTGGTTCATGTACGTCACTTGTTACTGCTTCCGACGTGAGCTCGTTTGCGCGATTGCTGACTCCTTCTTTGGCACGGCAGCTTGTCGGTCTCTGCAGCTTCATATGGTCCTTCAAATTGTAAGTCATGCCCTTCTTTGCCTGCTCATATCGCACTGTACATGCATACGAACTGCAGTGGTCCAATGCCTTATAGCATGATGTAACTACCGGATCGGTTAGTCGAACGGCTACCTGTGTTCGGGATCTCCTCAGCTCATAGACTGACTCCTATCTGATTCCAGTATGCACGACAATCCGAATCGCGCGTAAGTCTTCTTGATCCCGCGGTAAGGATTTCTCGCGAAATACTAACGACTCTCCAGAAACGAAGCCTATGGGTGGCATTTCCAGTACCTAACGGTTATCGGATTAACTCTGTCGACTCTTACTTTCGCCGTTGGGTTGGCGGCGGACGTGACGTTATCGCCTCGGTTGTTCCTGCTCAAGAACTTGTTGTCCATGTGCAGCGCGCCCATGGAAGTCTTGATCAGCATTCTTTACTGGAGCCTTCGCCTGGTGAGCAGCCGAGAACTTGATCCTGGTTGATCTCGCTGGATGTTTGGATTAACAGTCGAATAGATTGATGAACGCCTGGTGATTCCCGCCTGGACCGTGATCCCTTTAAATGCCGGTAAGCCTATGCACCCAGGGGGGGAGAGAGGGGGGGAGAGGGCCCAGTACCTAACCTCCAACCTGAACTCAAGATGTGAGCTTTCACGCGGTCCCTGCCATCGTTTTATTGATCGACCTCTTGCTACTGTCTCCACCTTGGACCATCACTATCGTGCCGGCGCTGGGCTTGTCCAGCACGATCGCCTTTGGTTACTGGATTTGGATTGAGTATTGCTTTGCTCATAATGGATGGTAAGTCATCACTCATCCAAGATCGCTCCTACGCAGACGGGTGGCTCACCCACACGTATCAGGTATCCGTATCCCATCTTCGAGCAAGTGCCGTTCGAAGGCCGCGTTGGACTATTCGTGTTGAGTGCTGTGGTGATGGCTATCAGCACCGCGACGCTCAAGTGGCTCTATGGCCGCGTGAATGGCTTTGGGACCGCCCGTTCTCCGGCAGCTCGTCCTGGATCTGTGAAACAGAATGACGGCCTGTAGTTCATAGGATGGTTAGTACGATATGATGACAATCTCAAGAGATAGAGCTAGATAGTCATATAGATACTTGATAGATCTAGAATATACAGATCAGGCTGCGTTGAGAAATTTGCGAAATTTTTCCCTCGCGAGTGTCGGTAGGACGGTGGAAGAGGAGACGAGTTCGTAGCCGAGCACCGAGGAGCAGCCGTGGTTGATCCCCCGCATTTCCCCAGGTTTAAGTTACTTGGGAGTCATCACTCATTATATGAAGAGTGATAATAGAACTCTGGCCTCTTGCATTATCATAAAAAGAAAAGACAAGGGAAAATTAAGGAATAATGTTGTACAAACCGGAAAAAGACTACCCCTTACCAGACATTGACTTACTATCGTTAATATTCGGAAAGTAGCATAAGAAACCCAATCCCAATTTCGGTGCAGGCGCTAATACTGGCTTACAGAGTCGCCTCTCTCGTTGAGCGACGAGTCGACCGTGTTGCACGCAGAGGCGGCGGATCCGACAAACAACGTCACGAAAGCCGAGGCTCGAACAATCACGAAGCGTGCCGCGCATGTTCTTCGCTTCGAGTTCGGCATCGGTGAACATGGACCGGGTCAGGATGCAGTCCTCTGCATTTCGTCTAATCAGGTTCTACTACCAATCGTATTCTACGCGATCATTGCCGCTGGCGGTGTATATGCCGCAGCGTCTACGGCCATGACAACGTTGGAATTGATGCGACAGACCCGACAATCGAAAGCCCGACTGATAGTGACGAGCGAGGAGAACCAGACAAAGGCGTTGGTGACTGCGCGAGAGTGTGGACTCGCAGAGGATAGAGTCCTTGTGCTTGAAAGTATGGGACACAAGCGCCTGCTGGCCGATACAGTTCATCGCAGACGAAACTATTTCGACTCCAGTGACCAATTGAGCTGGGATGCCATCACGGACCGAACGACGCTGGAAGAAAGGCTCATATGCTTATTGTACTCGAGTGGCACGACGGGACCCCCGAAGGGAGTGATGCTTTCCCACATGAATATCGTCGCTGAAGCCCTCCTGCCACAACTGGTGCTGCGCGAATCACGGCAGGGGATACCGCATTTGAACGCTCCATACCGTACTATCGGCCATCTTCCCACGGCCCATATTGCAGGCTGCCAGGGATATTTCGTCACGCCAGCTGTGGCCGGTGGAACGGTCTACTGGATGCCGAAGTTCAACATCGGCGATTTTATCGACTACTGTAGAAGACACGAGATCACGTTCTTATCTACAGCTCCTCCTGTTTATCTGGCGATCGCAGAGAACACGCGAGTGACCAATCATTTCAAATCCCTTATTCGCGCGGAGTCGGGAGCAGCGCCGTTGAGTGTGGAGGTTCAGCAGCGGGCGGAGGGGAAACTGGGTTGTGCGATTAGCCAACGATGGGGATTGACCGAATCGACCGGAAGTGTGACAACGATGCCTTGGGGCCAGTCTGACAATACAGGCAGCATCAGTCCATTGCTGCCAAACACAAGGCTGCGCATCGTAGATGGTCATGCTCAAGACGTGGAGCAGGGAGCGGAGGGGGAGATACTAATCAAAGGGCCGATGGTCACCCGAGGATATTTTGACAATCTCGATGCAAGTGCCGCGGCCTTCACCCAGGACAGCTGGTTCCGAACAGGGGATATCGGCGTGTGGAAGGATGGGAGGATTTACATGGTGGATCGGAAGAAGGTGAGTATAAGTGAGGTTCGAGTAAGATTTGAACGAGCTGACAGAGAGAGACAAATGGGCGTGATATGCTAACGATGTGCCTAGGAGCTAATTAAATATAAGGGTCTTCAGGTTTCTCCGGTTGAAGTGGAGGCACTGCTCTTGAGCCATGATAGTGTCGCAGATGCCGCAGTGATCGGAGTGAAGGATCCAGTTGCACCAGGCAATGAGCTTCCTCAAGCCTACGTCGTGAGGGAAAGCAATGCAATTGTTTCCGAAGAGGAACTGAAAGGCTTCGTGAAGCTGAATCTTGCTCATCATAAGCAACTCCGGGGAGGCGTAGTGTTTGTCAAGGAGATTCCAAAAAGCTCGTCCGGCAAGATTCTTCGACGAGAATTGAGGGAGCGAGCCAACAATTCTATGCAGCCACGAGGAAAGCTTTGATGATGTTTGTTGATAGCTACTCCGATAGGTCTATGTATCACGACTATGAGATTCTTGGTACTTTGGTAGAGCTAATACCATCTTTTCGTCGAGCAAGAGTTTGAAGCTATAGTGTCCATGGATGTTATTATGTAGTTTCCTTAACGAATGCAACGAGATGAAAATGTAAGACAACTTTCGAAGGGGGAAACGAAGAAGGGAAAGATTGAGCTCTAGCAGGGCAAAATGACCTCACTCGAAGGCGCCCGTGACCCACCAATGCTTACATAAGCCGGACATAGCTCCTCCCGCCGGTTTGGCGGTTAAACCTCAGCAGAACCGCAACCTTTTGACGCCTTCCCACCTGCAATTCGACCCCAGTCCTCTCTCACAATGCATCTTACCTCGCTCAGTGTCCCGGCGCGCAGTGTCACACTTAGTGGCTGTTTCTCCGCATCCATTCGAGCCCCTTTCGCCGGCCCTACCGGCTCAACCGCGTTGTATCATGCGATCTCCCAGGCACGTTCCGCTAGTACATCAGCAGCTCAGACCAAGGCCTTCCAGTCCAGCGCTGCCGCCTTGAAGACGACCGCTCGGCCCCAAATCCCTTCCTCTTCGACAATCTACCGCACCGTCTCCCTGCGAGCCAACTCGACGATCTCGGAAGCCTCTCGCCATGAGGCCTCCAAATTGGACTGGAACTCGTTCTTCAAGCTCCGCGCATCGCGGCGGAGGTACACGCTTGCCTCTTCGATCATCACGTCTATGGCAAGCACGGTCATTGGTGTCCAGGTCCTCTCAACGCAAGACTTGGAACACATGGGGGCACAGGTGATGGGCCTGGACCCCTTCGTTGTGCTGGGAATGGCCACGGCCGCATGTGGCGCCGCGGGTTGGCTGATCGGCCCCTTCGTCGGCAATGCGGTCTGGGGATTGGTCTACCGGAGATACAGCACAGCAGTGGCAGTGGCAAGTACCGTCCGCCCTCCGCGTGGAGCCTAGCGGTCACTAACAATTCATGGCATAATAGAAAGAGAAAGAGTTCTTTGACCGGATCAAGCGGTTCCGTGTCGACCCCTCGTCGAACTCGATCGCCAACCCTGTTCCCGACTACTACGGAGAGAAGATTGGCAGCGTTCAAGGATACCGGCAATGGTTGAAGGATCAGAGGGCGTACAACCGTAAGAGACGCAGCTTCATCATCTAGAGACTCGGCTTATCTTGGATTGTGCTCGGAGATAAGGTCTATGTGCGCGTGGCTTCCCTGGTATTTACATACTGCAGTCTTTTGTCTCCGATTTTCCCCCTTTGTTGGTATATTTTCCTTGTATGAGTATTTATCTTTACTACTTCAGCGACTGCACGTGAATTGTCGAATACAAAAATGAATGATTTGGCTGGGAAAGATGCTTCCCTGCGGCATTCGAATATCAGACGACGGAGTCTACAGTTTAGACGTCTCCTTGACAGCTTTCGGTTTCGTATGGATGTTCACTTCATGCCACCATGGATAATTCGCCGGCCCATGTTCCTCCAAGGTGGCCGTGAAGTCGGGGTTGCGCTTTTCAAAGAAGGCCTTCACGCCTTCCAATTGATCCCTGGAAAGAGCGTCAGTCTCGGCACATGTAGATCCAGGGGATATAGAACGGGAGATATACTTGGAGCCAAACACCTGCGAGATGATGCTAGACTCCAACAAGTGGGCTTCTTCAGCCGATTCCGATCCCCGCCACAGCAGGGCGCGATTAAGCGCAGACGCCATGGGGCTGACGTTCTGTGCTATCTCGGCTGCTAATTCGAGAGCGCGCGGTAGGATCTGCGCTTGCTCGGGCAATGTCTCGGCAAACAAGCCGTCGAAGTGAGGGGATATGGCAGGAAACACGCCGCCAGTGGAGACTAGGTACAGGGCCCGCGAGTATCCTATCAACCGGGGGAGGAAATAGGAGGAACAAGATTCCATAGTGATGCCGCGCCGGGCAAACACAAAACCGTACTTGCTCTTCTCGTGGGCGATTCTGTAGGTCATAACCAATTAGCGGCATCACAGAATACTGACTGCGAGGGAACTGGTGACTACCTGATGACAGCCGGAAGGGTCATGGTCATTCCAACACCGACGGCCGACCCTTGTATCGCGGCGATGGTGGGTTTGCGACATCTGTGAATAGCCAGGGCAACTCGACCGCCACTAGATGGGATTGGTTATCATTCATGGCCAGTCTTGGTGGGTGGAGGCCAGGGTACCTATCGCGATGATCGCCAGCTCTCTCTGGCCCTCCACGGAAGCCGATCTCAAGATCTGCTCCGGCACAGAAAGTAGACCCAGCGCCGGTCAGTACCACGCTCTTGACACGTTCATCAAGATCCAGCGTGGCGAAGACCCTCTCCAGGCCATCGGCCATCTGAGGTGTGAAAGCATTGCGCTTCTCCGGGCGGTTCAGGGTGATGATTACAACGGGAGTTGCGGATGCACTTCCAGCAGGATGATGCGAAAGCTTGATGTGAGTTGTCGGTAGCGTTTCGTACGAAGTGGGGATCTCGATAGAAGGATTGGGTGGCATAATGACGAAATGAAGTTGATTGAGTATGTATGCAAAATCCGATGTTCAATGGTAGTTTGCCGAGTATTCAAATGATATCGTACCATGTATAGTTGATACCAGATATCCCCGTTGACTCGGGTGGAGGAACCTCGGCATCCGCGGCTATGGCGATGGATTCCGGGGCTGACCCCGCAAGGGGTCGCCTAAGCGCCGTTCATGTTTGGGGTAGTGATTGATAGCGGTACTGTACATTCAATGGCCGAGTGATCTTGTGAATGCATAAAGCAGAATAGACCAGAAACGAAACTGAATAAAATAAACAAAATAAGATGAAGAACAAGAAGAAGGTATACCGATGCAACGGGCCGATCCCTGACATTCTTCCGCGTGACCGGCCAACTCATTATCAAGTGTCAGAAGCCACGATGCTCACTCTGGAGTCAATGCCTGAAGGAGTATATCTTTGAGACTTCGTATTTAAGGTCTCCAGGAGATAACTACTTATTTCGGTGGGATTGACGTTCCGTTGCAGAGTGAAGGATTCTGTGAGTGGAGAGGATCAGCTACAGAATACGAGCCTGGATCCTTCCGGTGTATATCAGACTTGTCAGTAGAGAGACTGCAAATTGCAAAGGGAAACAGCTCGTCGCTATTATTAACACATTCTCTCGACACAAGTCACAACACCTGGGCCCAATAGGGAATATGGATACCTCAGGATGAAACCGGGGGCCACTGGCCGCTGCAGGGCCCGGGCAGAGCCAATGCCCAGGGCTCCCGGGGTCCACCCGGCGGTGCTTGTTTCGCCCCGAGTCTAGACCCGAGTGGGAAGGCACCCGGCGCTCTGTGGGAAATAGGAATTGCCTGTCGGGGCCTAGTGCGAGGCTTGACCTGAGCCAAGACTCTGTTTATCACGCCTTAGTCGGGCTATTCTGATGAAAATCATGAGTCCCTTTATGCTGCCCGTCGTCCCACATCTTCTTATCTCGTCTTTCTCCTCCTCCTCCTCCTCCTCCTCCTCTTCTTCTTCATCCTCCTCTCCCGCTCTTTCATCATCAACACTTCCACTATGATCGCGGCCAGATGGGGCTCCTCAATAAGAAGCAAAGGTTGTCCCTAGCCTCCTTCACTCTCCTTTATCTCCTGCTGCTTATCTTCTGCCGCTTCAATTCCGCTCGGGATCCCGGCTCGGCTTTCTTCCAGCCCAAGGTGGGCTATCGACCGCTGTACAGCCCGCAGCGCATCGAGGAATCGCTGCAATTTCTGTCCACCTTAAACCAGTCGGCCGAATTGTCGGCGCAACCCGCCAGAAATCGGAGCGCCCCGATTCGCAACGTGGATGTCTGCGTCGGCATTGTCACCGTGAAGCGGCCTCTGCACCAAAATTTCGATACCACCATCGGCTCCATCCTCGACAAACTAACGCCGGAACAGCGCTCGACGCTTGCCGTCCAGGTGCTATTCGCCCTCACCAACGCCACGGACCACCCCGATTATCAACAACCCTGGGTTCCTAACGCCATCGACCGCGTTCTCACGTACGACGATTTTGGCGAACACCGGCGGTCATTGCGGCACCTGGAACGGGTGGGCAATATCAAGAAGAAGTCTCTGATCGATTACCGGCTGTCGCTCCAGTCATGCTATGAGGACACGGATGCCTCTTGGTTCGTGATGCTTGAGGATGACGTGCTGGCCCACAAGTCATGGTACGCCCAAACGATGGAGAGTCTTCGGAGAATCGATGAATGGAAGCGGAATGGTCTGGTCCACGACTGGCTTTACCTGCGACTCTTTTACACCGAGAAATTCCTCGGATGGAACTCGGAACACTGGCCTATTTACCTCAGTTGGAGTGTGGCCGTCGTTTCCCTAATCGCCTCCATGGGTCTCTATGCACGAAGAAAGGCGCGAGCGTCGCATCATATCTTGTCAAACCTCTTCCTGGCGATCGTTTGCTTCGTCTGCGTGCCGCTGATGATCGGCCTGTACTTCATGTCGGGCCGAATGACCATGCGCCCTCTGAAACCCGGCATCCATTTGATGAATCGCAACGGCTGCTGCTCGCAAGCGCTCGTCTTTCCTCGCGCACCAATTCCGGACCTCATAGACCGGCTCGAGGAGATGGAGGACGCGCGACAGCCCAAAGCGGTGGACACGGTGATCGAAAGACTGGGCAACGACCTATTTTATGATCGCCTAGCCATTTCTCCTCCCCTGATGCAACATGTGGGCGCTGCCTCGTACAAGGAGGACAAGAAGAAATGGAAAGGCGAATATGCAGTGCGCGGAGCCCATGGTGTATGGAATATGGAATTTGAAAGAGCCTATAGTCAAGGATTGGCCCTCGATGGCATAACCGATGCTTTCTGGTTTCAATAAATACAGCTGATGTACAAGTCCCGTCGAACCCTGATTCTGCGGGCTGACGAGGTTGCTGTGATGCGGTCTTCTAATGAAAATAGAAGCCATGACTTTATGACAGAGCAAGGATGGGTACGAAGATCAATTGCGACACATGTTTATATGAACACTATTATGTTGAATGTATTCCTTGATTCAATCGACCTGCGTTATCGGAGTAGACACTACTGACACCACCGCCGATTCAACGTGATTCCGTCGCCTGATCGAACTGGTTGTGCCGGCATTGAATCGATCCATCACGATGGGTCCGCGTGTCCACCAAACGGGCCCCTGCGGAGACCAGAAAAAAAGATTTGTTTCCCGGAGTGGAGCTCTCTGATAACGAGTCAATCGTGTCACCGTGTGTAGGTCATTGAGAGAGGTCTTGGGAGGGATCTGTAAGGTGTTTTCTGGTTTTGAAGAAAGAGACAGCGAACGAGAGAAGAGAAAGAGAGGGAAGCTGGTGGCCTTGAAGCCCTTGCCTTGCGGTGGCCGCAAACGTGCGCCAAGAGCGAACGAGCTGCCGTCATTTCGTTCTTTCTCGCATGGGATCTTGGCCCCAAGATTGCACCAACTCACGAGATCAAGCTCGAAAAGTTTTTTTTCTTTCCCTTTAGCCTTCGCCACGACTCGTCTTTGTTCCTTTATCTCTGCTTTCAACAACCTTCTCCCCTTTAACACCTACCGTATACTCCGCACAGCGACCACCTCTGCCTACACCCAGACAACGCAGCAGAGTATCCGATCGCGAACCCCGCTAAAACATTCTTCTCCGTCGTCTTCCCCCCCATTCTTGATCGTATACTCCTCCACGTAAATATGGGAGGCTCTCGAAATATTTCGCACGGTCGCGGAGGCGCAGGTGAGATCCCAGTCTTTTTTTTTTTTTTTTTTTTTGCTTCGCTCTACCTCGGGGGGGATCAATCTTGAAGCTGAACCTATTCGGGTTTGACAGGCAACATCTACTCCGCCGAAACCCGCACGTCGCCCAAAGACCTCGTCACCCCCACGATCAAACAGGAGGTCTTTACCACTGGCCGCGGCGGATCGGGCAACATGGTGGTCAATGATCCGCAACATCCAGAGATTGCGCGAGAGATGCAGGACGTGGAGTCACCGCCTCTGCGCGTGGAGGACGCTCCGCATCACACCGGACGAGGTACGTTTTCTTTCTTGTCTCTTTTTTCTTCTTCTTCGTTTCCCGCACGGGGATATTTTTTATCTTGATTTCTTTCCACGACCTCGAAGTCTCCTCGCTAACCTCGTAAATTGTGACCAAAAAACAGGTGGCGCCGCCAACGCATTCATCCCCACCGCCGAGGAGGAAAAGAAGGTTCGTGAGCAAGAAGAGGAACAATTACGGCGCATTCGCACCGCATCCCGGGATCGCCTGAGAGAGGAGACCGAGCGTCGCGACGGCAGTGAAAAGCGCGCCGAGTCGTCTTCCAGCTAATCTGGTTGGGCTCCGCTCGGCCGTGGCAGCGATCTGGTTCTAGTTCTGGTTCTCGTGAATGTCGTGTTCACTCGTATCCA
The DNA here is from genome assembly GCF_023601865.1 of Aspergillus affinis. NCBI lineage: Eukaryota > Fungi > Ascomycota > Eurotiomycetes > Eurotiales > Aspergillaceae > Aspergillus > Aspergillus affinis. Next base: position 35,470 of record NW_026515869.1, read on the forward strand.
TTTGATGCTTATGCAGATGGGAGGGTGGAACTCTCGACGGACCGCTGGATGAGTAAGAAATACCGAGTTCATCAGTCTATCTGGCTCCACGGGTCGGGGTCAAAGTGCCGCTGGCGGTGCTTGAACATACCTACCTGCCTGCTGTCTCATTCGACGGGATGCTCGCTGTTCTTGTAGTGTCATCTCTGGTTTCTGCGTTGTCTGATTCCATTTTCCTCTCGCCCTTTCTATGTTCTATCATGTCGTTTTGATGATGCAGTTGTCTAAGTCTTTAATATCCAATACAATACCCATAGTTATGTAACGGCCGGTCGGGCGAGAAGAAGCGCGGGAGGGTTAGTGGGAAGTCAGGTATATATTAGCAGCAGCAGCAGCAACAGCAGCAGGTGCCTACGGAGTATGTACATGGGGACCTGCGAGATTGTGACTCGGCCTCCAATGAGATGTGCCGGCCTTATCATGATGCGCCGACATTGTTTTTCCTAGCTACCCCTTGGGAACGAATGAATCTCGTTCATCTCCGTCAAATGCATTTTTGAGACGTATCAGAAGACTCTTATCGTGATCATTTGAAAGAAAAAGATTATGTACAATTGGGCATGGTATGACCAGAAAGAAAAACAAGAAAGGAAACCCCTCATCGCGTTGCTTTAATAAAAGCGTTCAAGCCCGGCGCAAATGCATGTGACGTGTGACTGTGATCAGACCGTCGATCACTGCAGCCAAAGAACTCGAAGGATCGCGAGCCGGTTTTCTAGTGCTGCTACTACAGCTTATATGGGCCAGCTTAAATGGGCTGACTGACAGCTCTAAACTCGGCGTGATTAATTGTTGATAGATAGGGTTCAGAACGCCGTCGTTCTTGACTGTACCGTACGCCAGTGGTAGGTTTGTCTGCCCCGGACGGAGGGGAATGGCTGCTACCCGGCGTGAGGGTAAGTAGGGTAGTCGAGGCCGTTTCTCCGAGTGGTAGTACCTTTATCGGGCCATGGTGTTTCGGTGATGGCTTCGCACATCTGAAGTGATATGCCGGTCGGGATTTGGGCGGGCTCCAAGGTGCTGGCTCTGATGTTTCAAGCGTGGAATTGTCGACCGACTGTCGGAACGTTCATACGAGAGGGATATAACAGCCCGTGGCATCGATGACCCAGTCAATGGCGGGTCTCCATTCGCGCCCTAGAAGTTGTCCGATCTGCTCGATGAGTCGCACCCCCAAATCACCCATCCACCAACTGCACCTCAGTGAATGGATGATCACGCCGTAGTGAGCCAGGATAACCAGTGCAAACGGATGGTGCTCCTTGAGTAGGTCCCGGTATCGCGACGACAGGTTGAAGATCCAGTAGAACAGAATGACCATGATCTCGCCCCCTCGGGCCAACTTGTCTAACGAGTCACCCAGATGGCCGATGATCGCGTCAAACATGGCTTTTTCATGGCCGGGGTCCTGAGCGGCCAGGCTCGCATTCAACCGTGAAAGCGACATGACGGCGAGTCGTGAGGTGTCGGGCATTTTGGGCTGGGAGTTGTCAAATGCCAGCAGCGAACGCAACTCCCCCTGGCTGACCCGGTCGACCAGCGCTGGCAGCACGTCAGCCGACTCTTGCGCGCAGCGAAACACCCGGCAGAGCTCATCCAATACGGGCATATCCTTGGCCGGTCCCGTAACGCGAGCGCATGCGAAGGAGTAGACGATCATGACAGTGGATAGTGCAAACGTCGCATTGCAGTCCGCCAGGTTGGGGCTGCTGGCGGCCTTGGACGTGACGCCGACGGCAGCCTGGCTATGGTGAGCATGCGCCATTCGCAGATAGAGGTCTTTCGTGCTTCCGCTACTGGTGAAGGATAGATGGAGCGCGGACACAGCCAGGATGCCGTGCATCAGGGCTGGATAGCGCATCGCCTCGCGTGGAATGACGGCGTGCCAGATCCATTCCACGACGCTATTGCGGGAGATGGTGCGATAGGTCGCCGTGCACCATTGCACCATGAGCTCCAATTCGCGGGTATAAAGATCCTCAGGAGGCGAACGGGGACCGAAGGACGCCATGGAGTCACCGTACTCAGCGGATATCGGCGAGTCTGGGATTGACGGCGACGATCTGGGCGAAGGAGTGGGGGACTGCCAGGCTGCGGACGACAGGTACTGACATAAAATGTTGTGGCGGGTGCAGCCAGAGCATTTGGGTTGCTCCCTGGTGCACTGGAAAGATATCGTTAGCAAAAAATAAAAATAAAAATAAAAGTAAAGGATGCAAGCGAGAGACACGTGTAGATGAGGGGGTATGTCTGCACGATCCCCTCTCTGTAATAATAAAGCAAAGCAAATCACATCGAACGAAATCACGATGAACCCCATCGGTGCTGCGTACTACCGGAGTAGTTTCGTGCAGGCCGGCTAGGGTATGTCGCAGCAAGGCACTGAGGGCCCCCAAGGCCGGGGTTTCCCAGCAGGTGGGACGAGGGAAGGGTGAAAACTGAAATGGTGAAACGTCCACGTCGAGCCTCATACATACCTTCATTCGTCGGTTCCTGCACTCCAGGCACCCGCTTCGGGACGGAGCCTTGTAAATTGGTCTCAGCGGCATTTGGGGTGTTCTCGTCGCACGGTGACGGAGGGGTTCGTTCTGATAATTGACCACCAGGCCCAACGTGAGGTTGGGAGGAGGACTATATAACTACCAGGGAGACGGAGAGCAGAGGAAGGCAGTCCCCCGGGGTTTCGTCCTGTCAGCTAAAGTATCTCTCGAGATTCACGATGGCGGGATTTGATCCATGGGTCCCTTATTTATTGATTGGATTCCAGCCATCATCGCTGGCGATGATTCGACCAAACACATCCCCTTGTGGGCAAGTCCGTCAGCCTCCATCTAACCGACAGACCCAGGTCAGTGCTTTTTTTTTTCTTTTAGTTTTTGCCCTCGGTGGTGGGTCTGAATCCCATCTGTTCTTCAACGTCATGACCAAACCAGTAACTGCAGACGGGCCTCGGACTGTCGGACATGAACGTATCGTGCTGACTGGCGGGCGCAGTCCAACAGCACCAGCATGCATTGGGGAAATGCAGCGTCGACCGGGGGGTTTCACCTTTCGCTTTTCTCAGCTACGAAAATCGAAGATCGAACCACACCAACTCTCTTCTCGGAAGGTCTGTGGGCGATTTTACCTCTTTTGCCCGTCGCTGATCGCTGGACGAACCACTTCTCTCGCATGTAGATAGTGAATAGTGAATAGTCTCTAGTCTCTACTCCGTTGGTGGTATCTCTGCGGGTCATTCGCTCGGGATAGTCCACGTTTTTTTTTTTTTTTGTTTTTTTTTTTGTGGTCCCATCACCTTTCCTTTTCTTGCTTGTTCTTGAATTGTTCTTCGTCTGCCCAGTGCCATCAGACCAGGTGTAGGCCCATTAATTATTGTTGCGAGCCGGCGAATGACGTTCTCCACCCAGCGCTTAAACGAAGATTGGCATGGGGGCGAATTGTCGTCTTCCGTCCACCCCTGAGTGGTGCATCGTGGCGGGGGAGAGTTGATTTGAAGGAGGTTCACCGTGTTTCGACCATCATACAGAGTCTTCTGTAGAGCGTCTCCATCGATGCGACAGTGGACAGTCCGTCCTTGTGGCCGTCCTTACGGTGAAAGGCAAAACAAACGGGTGCAAACAGAGCAGCCGGCCTCGGCACTAAGCCCAAGATGGTAAAGCGCCCAGGCTACGACGAACCCTGCTTTTGCCGTTTTGGGAAAGATCAGGTCTTGTCTCGAGACAGCCGGACAAAGCCTGAAGTCCTCCAGATTAAAGATGAAATCTAAACCCAACTAGCCTGCTAGCGCACTGCGCCGCCTGCGCAAATACCGAATCCGGTTTACGCAGAGTCGCTGCTCAAGGGCGAGTCCGATGCCAAACAGTCAGCAAATCCTCCGTAGATGAGAGTCCATGGACATCCTGAAACTATAGTGGTAACTAGTAATTATACTCATGGATTACTCCGTAATCTGTATATGTACAGTACATACACAGGCAATTAAGGGAGCAGAAGACTCCTACTATGAAACCTGGCAGATGTGGAGCCATTCCCGGAAAGGTAGGTTGGTAAGGTAGTCGGACTTTGGGGGCCACGCAGTTTGATTACTTGACTCGCCTCGTCTTAGGTGGGTTTCCTACGGTGTACCCGAGTAAGTACAGTATCGGATGCCACAACTCCTTCCCTTGCCGTGTCTCCTCTCCCGCTGCGATGTTTAGTTAACAAATGAAATAAACCAACCAACTAGGTAGGTAACTTAAAATCCACCTGATTACATAAAGATGATTTAATTCGGTCGATCTAGCGGAGACGGCGACATCCAGAAAGCCGAGGATCTTATCTTCGGAAGTACTGTAGTTATACTGTACCCCGTAGACCCTGGACAGGCATGGGTAAATGACGCCTGTCGGTGATGAGTCTCTTTGTTTGTCAATCTAATTGCGACGTCACATATGTACATACTGTATCCTGAGATGTTTTGTCGCCGTGTCACAACTCACAACTCACAACTCATTGCTCCCAGTTTACCCAAAAGGGCAAATGCAATGCTCGTCCGAGCCACCGCCAGACTCAATCGTAAACTGTCCGTCTAGACGCCACTCTTTTACTGGAAACAGCATATACGCAATCGAAGGAATTAGTTCGTGTCCGATGGATCGATCTCGACGGGACCGGGCCGAATTAGGGATTTGGACCCGAGCATGGGTTCGTCGCCATGCTCCTCGGTTGACTTTTTTTTCTAGTGTAGTCTTTTTTTCCTTTGAATCTAGCGTTCTGACACTGATGTCTGTGCCCTTTTCCTCCCCGAAAGGATTCATGGTGGGCTTGCTGGTGCGGCTTTTATTATGGTTGTTCTTCCTGGACCGTCTTAGCTTTTATCCTAAGTAGGGCTGCGACTAGGAGGAGTTGAAAGATTCTATTACGTAGACTGAGCTATCAATAGCTATAGTAAAGCGAGTTCAAGGAATGAAAATATCCGTGCGGCATCACAGCCTGTAATCTTCTTGAACTCGTGCGATACAATGCTTTGAGTTTCTCCTTTTCTATCATCCAGCTGCCTTACACGGACTGGGACACAGCTTCTTCTCATTCTATTTTCCCTCTCTCTCCAATCTCCTCTCTCATTATGTCAGTTTATCTGTATTCCATTCACTCTCCTGCATTTGAGATGAAGAACTATCGCTGGCAATGCTTCCGCTCAAGGAGTTGTTCTACTAATGCAGAACCCCTAAATGTGTTTTCCTCCCTAGTTTGACTTACAAAAGCTCGCAGAGGAAACGACGACCATCCTCCTTGAGAGCCCTCAGTTCGAACCCAACTAATTAGGGCTTGTGGTTGAGATTGTCTGATATCGAGACAACGGGCGTGACAGACTTGTCCTCGAGTGACCGCCACACCAAGATAAGCACAATCGGGCGGATGATTCCTTTCATCACCATCGGCAGGATTTGAAATGTTTCAACAAGAGGCCCTGATACAATTCCTTAACGGATAGTTAATGGCAGGACTTGGGCCCCCGCCTCGTTACCCCGGTCGTCAGGCATTTGCTATCTACCTTACTGCCTTACCGCCCGGTGTTGGATCGTTCTTGAGGTGTCGAGCCAGGATTGTGACCAGCCAGCCACAAGGTAAGGGCGATCGATCTGAAATTAACCGAATTTCACCCGGATTATTATCGAGTTCTGACCGGCTAAGAATAGATCAGATCTGAACACTCGGAGTTCGGAGTACTTGAACAAGGATTGAGGCCCGAAAGGCCAAGACACAAGCGATGCAACCTTGAATAACAAATCCCTACGGAGTACACCGTACAGCCTCCCGCTCACAGGGGCGATGAACGGACCAAGACTCGGGGAGATTCTAGGCCGAGCGACCGGACGGATAGTATTCTCGAGCGGGGAGTATACGAAAAATCTCCGGCGGTCATTATATCGATCATATCAGAAAGAGAACTCTAAACATCATATATTAAGCCATTGGCCCCAATGGAAGTGATATGAAGAAAATTGCCCTGCGCAGTCAGGTTACTGTATGCAACGAGCCCCTCATTTTTACATTGGGTTGGCTATCTATCTCATCTAAAGCATCGAAGAACCCATTGGATCACGTCCACGGAATTGACATTGCCGTTGCTGGATGTTCCCTTAGAACAGCTAACTATAATCCAGAAGCAACACCGAGTAGCGAGACAATTAAAACAGTCATTAAAGATAAGATCAGGAAACAAACCGCGCATGTTTGGGTAAACCAAAATAATCTCACGCTCTACGGGGATGTAGAAATATCATACAGTGATTCCAGATACATCGGGTGCTTTCAGCCGAGACTTTCCCCCTTCTTTCTCCGTAGCCACACTTTCAAGTCGAATTCGCCATCGGTCAAGTCGTGAAAATTCCCCACGAATTGAAAGGTATGGCCATGCTCTTGGGCCGGCTCCTTTCCATCCGTATACAGAATGCGACAAGGGATGGCACGATAGCTCCTGGTTTCGTAGGTTGCCAGCTTCTGGCCATCTTCCTCCGTCTGGACACGATACACCATGCCCTCGACCGTCGCGTGCGTGGTAGAATCCAGCAGGGCCGGGTACTGACCCCATAATTTACATTCGTAGCCTACAATCTTCGCCGGCCGGAGGTTGGGCTCTGCATCATGACCCAGAATTTCGGCTAGCATCGAGGGGACCGTTAAGGTGCCGTAGCAAAAGTACGGACCTGTCGGCGCGATGGTTAGATCATGCGAGGGGTCTGGCACGTGGTAAAGCTTTGACGGATAGGTCTTGAGTTTCGTGACCACGGGAGAAACTTTTGATAGAGGATTGTGGGGAGGTGGCGGTGGTGGAGGTGCTGACATGCTTCAAACGATGCGCTACCTGGGGTATCATTCGCTTATGGCCTATGAACTGTAGGCTCGGAAAGAAAGAGATAGAGCCGGGCACGATGGATAAAACGGTCGCAGCGACTTCACACGTCGAGCGGGCGAAATAGAGGCGTGCGGAGGATTGGCGATGACACCGGACACGAAAAAATAAGCTTCAAACGGCACGAGACGAAGACATTGCAATCCGTGTTCTGTAGGTCAGGAACCCAGGCACGATATATCCACGGATCCGGCAGATATGGGGCCGACGACGGACCAAGGGGCTTTCGGAATCGGGTCGCCCATGTATTCGGAAACTGAGAAACTGAGAAACTGAGAAAAAAGAGAAAAAGGAGGAGAAGGAAGAAGTAATTAAGGAGAGGAGTAAGAGTATGGGTGACTGCCAAGAAGTGCCGATCGTCGGTCGAGCGACGTATCACATACTGATTTAATTTGCATCAACCAGGTTGATGGCATGGTCATGAATCTGGATGAACTATACAGGTAGTTAGTCAGTACTGTGTATAGAGTCGTAGTCCGTAGGGACTATATCCATTTAGTTAATTAACTAAAGCCAGTAGGATTATAAATAGAAGGGACATGAATCGAAAAGAAGAGAGGGCCGCAAACGGACAGACGGACAGAAGGGCAGAGGCCGGGAACGGAGGCCGTATCGATGATGTCTAACTACTACTAACCAATACTAACTCGGAGGGACTAGCGAACCCGACGGAGTGGTTCGCCGTCCTCAGCCAGTTCCTGCGCCGGGCGGATCCTCTCCTGATCCGTGAGGCTGCACATCGCCCTTACGTGGTCACTTTATTCTTCCCTCGATATCAATCAATTGGAATTAATTCAATGGTCAGGTCAGGGTAAAGTGTAGATACCGTCCGGTGGAGTAGTGCAGTTGATCAAATTCCTCTCCATGATGTAAGATATAGGGAAGAAGGAAGAGTCATCGGAAAGAGGGGGAAAAAAAAGAAGTAGAAAACCCCGGAGTGCAAAAAGAATGAGCTCATGATTTGTCTTCGGTCTGGAACTCTGTCGCTCTGCCCGCCCGTGACCAGCGCCCCCCTCCTCCTCTGCTCTTCTCCCTCCACCTCCTCTTATCCCCGAGGGAAAAAAAAAGAACGAACTCTCGCTTGTTCACTTCCCCCCTCCACCTCCCATCTCTTCTTCAACCTTGGGGCAAACACTCAACTCTCCATCTTCTCCACCTGTTCTTACTCTTTCCCCCTATTTCATATCCTTGGTGCGACTGGAAAATTAATTCAAGGAAACAACTTCGATCGAATTTTAAAGCGTGGCTGTTCTAAGCGAACCTTTGGTCCTGGAGGCGACCCGTGGAAGACCTAGCGAATCTCCCGCCGTTTGACAGCTTCTCGTTACGGCTCGCCCAGAGGCGATCGTCATTTCTTCCACTGCTACTACTTCCGTTGCTGTCGCACATCTCGCTGCTGCTCTTTCGGTATGTTTGGAGTCGTGATCTCCCCTCGCATCGTGACGGTTCTGTGAATTGCATCAGGCCCGATTCAGCTGTCGGCAGTTTCGCCGGCGACTCGTGCTCCCCTCTTTCGCCACCTTTTCGTCCCTCCCAGCTCTCTGGCTGATAAGAGATTGCACATCGCAGCAGGCTCCCTCCTCTCTCCTTTCGCATCACTCGGCTCGCTCGTACCGTCGCATTTACTTTGCGCTTTCGAGGCGTTTGGACTGCTCCGACGAATCCTGCCCAGGTCGCGCGGGACAGAACACTTTCGTCGTTCCGGTCGCGACACAGGCCAATTCATTTTCTGCGCTTTGCGTCTCCGATTTTGATTCGCACTTCTCGCGAAAATTCTTGCACAATCCAGCGCCATGTATGCGCTCGAAGAACGAGCGCACCCACCGCCGCCGCCGCCCCTCTCCATGGATCGAATCCCTCCTCCGGCGTCGGCATACCCGACTCCAGGCTCTGCCGGACCGATCCAAACGTCAAGTCATCTGGTGCCGTTCTCGGGCATCGACGAGAACAATCGCACCTGGTCCCTTCAGGTGGTACAGCAGCCCGTCCGCGCCCGCATGTGTGGCTTTGGCGACAAGGTCGGTTCTCTCATATACCTGACCCTGGGCGAGCTGTCTCACTGACGTGAACTTTTCCAATTCAGGACCGGAGACCTATCACACCCCCGCCTTGTATCCGTCTCATCGTACGAGATGCGCAAACCGAAAAGGAGATCGATATCAAGTATGTGCCTCTTGGCGTGCTGGAAGAGCACTCGAGCTAATCTAACCCGGCAGCGAACTTGACACTTCATTCTACGTCCTCATGGTAGACCTTTGGAATGCGGACGGGACTAGCGAGGTGAATCTGGTGAAGCATTCGGCCACCTCTCCGTCAATATCCACGGCTATGTCTTCCTCCTACCCGCCACCGCCTCAGAACCCTTACCCGCAATACCCACCAAACGCCTACGGCCAGGTTCCAGGATACCCTGCCATGAGCAACTACTACGGAGGGAACCCCCAAATGCCGTATGCGAACTATGGCGGCAACCCGCAAACTCCTTACTACCAACCACCATACTATTCGGCAGGTGGTCACATGCCGCCATCGAACATGTCTCCCGCACAACCCGTCAGCGCTGGACCGGGAGGCATGTTCACGCGAAACCTCATCGGAAGCCTAAGTGCCAGTGCCTTCCGGTTGACCGATCCCGACAACAAGATTGGAGTGTGGTTCATTCTGCAGGATCTGAGTGTGAGGACCGAGGGAGTTTTCCGGTGAGTGACTTCTTTTGGGCTGTGGTTGGTTTCGCAACCTGGTACTGACTCGCGTTGCAGCCTAAAAATGAGCTTCGTCAACGTCGGCACGGACTCCGCCAACGGAGTGACAGTGATCAATCATGGATCTCCCAAGATCCTGGCCTCCGTTTTCTCCGAGCCCTTCCAGGTTTTCTCCGCCAAGAAATTCCCAGGTGTCATTGAGAGCACAACGCTGAGTAAATGTTTTGCCCTCCAAGGCATCAAAATTCCCATTCGCAAGGACGGAGTCAAGGGCTCGCGGGGGCGTAACAACGATGATGACGACGGGGACGATTATGATTAAACTCCAACTGGTGATTTCCGGCTTGGAAGGTGTTTTGCTTTTGCTTTTGCTTTCTGCTTCTTTTCTATTTTCTTCTGACGCATTGAGGTGTGGGAAATCGGCTTTGGTCTGGTGTTTTATGGATGGGTAATTCTTCCTTCTTCCAGATGGCTGGGCTGTATTGTTATAATTGGGTTCCGGTGTCTAGGGTGTTTTTTTTGGTTGCTTCCGTGTTTTTTTTTGTGTTGTTACCCTTTGCTATCTTTCCCTTTTTTTTGACCTGTTATTCATAATTCTCATGTACTTCATTTGGGGGGTTCCAACACATGACCGAAGGCTGGCTATCGGGTCATGTGCCGAGAAGGCTGGTTAGAGAATCGAAAGAAAAACATCCAAGCCACCTTCTATCCTATCTATCTCCGCATCTTGCATCCGTGGAATGACGAACCGGTTTCCATTCCACGGTGGTTCCCCAACCTAGGATTTGATATCCACCGATGACTTACCTTATTTTGACTTTAGAATATCCCACCCCGTCGGCACCAACCTTGGATCTTCTGGTGTTTTTCTTGTAAGCCGCTCCGAGAGCTGCGTCTGGCCACGGAACATCTCTGGAGAATCGAACCATGGATGACTAGGATAGCAATTTGGCATCAAGTCAGTGCCTCCAAGGTCTACAACGAGTGGGTCATCAGCCGAGACCGAGGCAGTAAGAAAGATGAGGATGGTTTGCCTCTGCCACGCCTTGTGATGCTATCCTCCTCCTTCTCTCCAGTTCTCACTGGAGGATGCTTTTAGTTGCCTATCAAATGTCTCGGAAAGTGAGACACTCGGCTGCCGATCAATTTACTGTCTCGATTTTCCCCTCCAGCCATGCCCCTTTCTCCACAAATACAGCGTCATAATTCTCCGCACGAGAACGTCCTTCTCGCTCTTATCGATTCCTCGCTTCGCTACATACAATGCGGTTTCGGTTTAGTGGTGGACTATACCATGCACTAATCTCCTGATTCTGCTCCCGATAGGCCGTGACCCAGACGCTGCTGACAATTTTGTCTTCGGAGTATGTATGGAGTACAACCGTTCTATAATTATTTACGAGGTGGTGCTAGCCACCGAATGTAACCCGTTCATCCGTCTTATTCAAGGGTACGTCTGGGCTGCAAGAATATAAATTCTGGACAGCGCTGCCTCTCTTCCAATCTTACTCTGTCAAGCAACTCACTTCTCTCCACCTCTGATTTCCTTGAACAAAATGAAATCCTCTCTCGTCTCTTTCGGACTCCCTCTGCTGGCGGCGGCTGCCCCAACTCAAGGTGCCAACCCTGCCTTTGGCGTCATGTCCAGCCGTTCGGCTTCTCCTGTTCATCTCCTCCCTATGAACGCTGCGGGACAACACTTCTACCTAGGAGGACAGCCTTCGACATACTGTCCCTTACCCAACGGCAAGGGATGCCCCCCGGGTACCTCGACCGTTTTTGCTCCTGGTGGCGGCAGTCTTGTACGTGCATCTTACCAGCCACTTCTTCGCTCGTAAACTCCATCGCTAACAAGTCTTTCTATATTAGAATGTCATGGTGCCCGGCGGCCAGCAAGTCTACGTCAATCCCGACGGTGCCCTGAGCTTCACTCAGGCTCACTCTGCCTATATCCCTCCCGGCTCGGCTCAAGGTCCGTTCAAGTACGAGCCCGGGTCGAACTTCGGTCACTACACTTTCAACGGCTGGGGTGCCTCCGGCTTTATGGCTTGCCCTACCGAGGACGAGAGATGGCAAGTCTTTGCCGCCATTCAGAACGCCACGGTCCCCAGTGGGGACGTGGCCGATTGCTTGGGATTCTCTGCTATGGCTGTTACCGGTAATCAAACGGCTGCCGCATGGCAGTACACCTAGGCCATGCATGGATTGGAGTTGTTTGTTGAGAGTGCGCAATATGATTAAATTGGATGCATCCGTACATCATATCTGAATAACCTGATTGAATATCGGGCAACAAGTACCTCGATCCTGGTATCTTCAATCGAAGGTACCTGAACGCTAGTTTCGAAATCTTTCTGAACAAAACTTCGCAGAGTCAATATCGCATGGGTATCGCAATTTTTGCTTTCTCTATTGCTTCGTATCTACATTAATTTCTCCATATCCGTACGGCCTTGTCCTTTCCACCGCTGCCGACCTTTTGTCCATCCGGACTCCAGTCCACCGCATACACCTCGTCCTTGTGCCCCGGAAGATCCATGGCGAGCTTTCCGGTGCGCAAATTCCAGATTTTGAGCGTAGTATCTTTAGAGGAGGACACCAGGAGCCTCGAATCGGCCGAAAAGCAACATTGGTAGACAGCACCGACATGTCCTCGGAAAGTGGTAATGAATCTGTCGTTCCAACATTAGTCATGGGTCTAGGGGGGGAACCACGTGGGAATCCACTTACTTTCCATCGCGAGCGTTCCACAATTTGACGTGATTGTCGAACCCTGCCGACGCGATATATGCCATGTCCGGGGAGAAGGTGACATGGTTGACCTCCTTCTGATGGCCTAGCAGTCGCGCCACCGGTTTGTTCGAGCTCTCCGGCTCCCACAGGTACATGGTGAAGTCATCACTGGCCGAAACCAGCTTTTCCACGATCTTGTTGTTGATCGTGGCCGCCTGTTCAAACCGCTTCTTGGCGGTGGCCACCTTGTCGGACTCCGCGGCGGGCACTTGACCCGTGTGGTCATGGTAAGCAGTTCGCAGCACAAAATCGGTCGACAGAGCCAGATGGTTGACGCGGTGGGCATGCGCAGATAGCGTTTGGATGAGGGTGCCGTTCTGAGCATTCCACACCTTGATGGTTCTGTCATGCGAAGCGGTGTAAATCTTTCCCATTCCGCCCCATCGCACGCAGGTAACGGAGCCCTTGTGGCCAGTGAGAACCGTGTCAATGCGCTTGGAGACCGCATCCCAAATGCGAACGGTGGAGTCCTTGGACGCCGACGCCAGGCGCGGCCGGCCCGACTCCTGCATATGGTACGGTTCCCATGCCAGACTGGTGATCCATTTCGCGTGTCCTTTCAACGGTCCACCCAATGCCTGTCCCTTTTTGGCGTCCCAAAGTCGCACGCTGTTGTCCATACTGCCCGTCGCGATGATGGCGCCGTTGGGCGAGTAAGCCACCGCCAGTACCCAGCTGGTGTGTCCCTTCAGCGTATGCAGGGGAGTTCCGGTGTCGCAGTCCCAAACGCGCGCGGTGGCGTCACCGCTGCCTGTAACCATTGTCGACGAAGAAGCCGGGGAGAAGGATGTTGCGAGGATAGCTTCGCCATGGCCGGCGATCGAGGCCGAGCAGCGCGAGACGGCCTTGACCCGGAAAACGGCTTGTGGGGTGTAGTATAGGTGGACAGTATCTTCGGTGGTTTTGACGCCGGGCTGTAAGAGGGAGTGGTATAGATCTGCTAGGATATCGATCGTCTGGTTGTCTTTGCCTTCGGATTGATGGCTAAACCGGTACGGTACTCGTTCATCATCCTCCTGTCGGAGACAAAACTGTCAATAAGGAGTAATCAGGAACCCATTTAGAAATCACTGCATACCTACATTGCCTTGTAGTGTGTTAAGGAGCGTCTCGAGATTTTTAACGTTGGCATCGGCCACAGGCACTGACACCGCGGGGCCCGTTGCCGACCCAGTTGCTTGATCGAAGAACTGTACGCGAATGCTTCCCAGATTGTCCGGGATGCTCTGAATTTCTTGCTGCAGCCGGGCCTTCTCGGCGATTTCCGTCTTCTGACGCTTGGTCGGGGGAGGTAGGAGAGTCGTCATTTTTGGCAATGGAATCGAAATTGCTGAGGAAACCATCACTTTTTCCCTTCCAAAAAAAATTAAAAGTTATCGCGGAGGTGGATCGGCGCTAAACCACATTCGGCCGAACACTCCGGTCTCTCTCCGCCGTCATACTTCGGCCCTTCTCCCCTTCCTTCCTTTGACCCCATCACATTGATTCCCTATCCTCTAGCCTTTCTGTTTCACGATGTCTAGGCCGAGAACGTCCCCCGGACTCACCAGCGATTCGTTCATTCCTCTCTCCAGACAAAACAGTGGACTCCACAGGACCACCACTGCTAGACCCACAACCACGGCGACAAGTGTTGCAACCCAGGACATCATCTGTGCAGTCAGCGAATCTCGCGGCATTTCGTCAACAGTTGGTCTTGCCTTTGTCAATCTGTCGACTGCAGAGACAGTCCTCTGCCAGATATGCGACAGCCAGACCTATGTCAGGACGGTGACAAAGATCGGAGTGTTTGAGCCCACAGAGATCCTTTTTATGAATACTGCCAAAGAATCCAAACTGTTTTACATCATTGAGGAGAACATCCCCAATACTACCTTCACTTTTCTAGACCGCAAGTCCTGGTCAGATAAAACTGGCCTTGAATACGCCGACCGGCTGGCTTTTCCTATAGACATTGAATCCATCAAGATCACCTTCGGAGGCAACTACTTTGCCGCTTGTTGCTTTGCTGCGGTCGGTGTCTGGGCTTCTTCAGAAGCCAAATCAGCTGACACAATTTAGGTCATTCAGTATGTTGAACTCGAGTTGAATAGAACATTCATGGCACACTCTCTTCGAATCCGATTCGAGCCCTCCCAAGGGTCGATGTCAATTGATCTACCCACCATTTTCTCCCTGGAGCTGATCCAAAACCTTCATGTGAGAAAGTCGAAGGAGAGCTTATATGGTCTCCTCAATGAAACCCTCACTCCTATGGGCGCAAGAGTCCTGCGAGCCAACGTCCTGCAGCCTTCGACGGAGGAGTCGAAGTTATTGGCAAGATATGATGCCGTGGAAGATTTGTCCACAAAGGAAGAGATGTTCGCGTCCATTAGACAAGGTTTGTGGGGAATTCTGCTTTACCTGGCACTGGCCTATTAATATGCGCATGTAGCCCTGAAGGGATTTGTCGATGCGGACAAAGTCCTCACGTCGGTAAGTCATTTGATAGTTCTAACAGATGTGAGCAGCTGCTGCTAACAGTCAAGCTCATTCTTGTTCCTACCAAACAAACGTTTCAATACCTCCAGCAGTGCGTGAATAATGTCATCATGTTAAAGACATACGTTTCTTCAATCAAGCCCGTGTATAAGGCACTTGGCCCGGCGCAAAGCAGTCTACTACTGACAATCAGAGAGGCATTACTCCAGCATACCAATATTCAAAAGACGGATAAACTGATTCGTCGTAGCTGTGTGCCCCAGTGGAATATCGGGATATTGAACAAATGATTGAAGACACAATCAATGATCATATAACGTACCAAACCAAGCCATTGGATCTGAGGAATCAGCGCATCTATTGTATCAAGGTGGGATAGCGCTCCAATCCTGGTTTGCTGGCTTGATCTCTGTCTCTCTGCAAGAGGCCTAAATGTCTCTGTGTCAGGCCGGTGTGAACACTCTGCTCGACGTTGCGAGACAAACATACAAGGAGGCGAGCATAGATGCTGCAGAGCTCGTAGCACAACTCTCAGGTATGACAGCTCCAGTCTGCGGGTCCATTCGAGCCTAACCTCTCGCAGAGACTCATTCCGTTGACCTTGATCTAAAGTTTGACAAAACTCGTCAGTACTATATGAGCTTCCAGGCAACAGAACTGGATTCACTGCCAGAAATATTCATCAATGTGTACCGCAAAAAAAACCGCATTGAGTGTCAGACTCTTGGACTAGTCAAGCTTAACCAAAAGATTCTAGATGCGCACAATGAGGTGGTCAACATGAGCGACGAGACTATCCAGGACCTAATCAAAGATGTCTGCGCCGGAATCTCCAAACTATTTCGTGCAAGCGAGGCAATTGCCATGCTCGACATGCTAGCCGCATTTGCGCATCTCGCTTCGTGTAATGACTACATCCGCCCAGAATTAACCGACACTCTGGCCATCAAAGATGGGCGTCACCCGATTCGCGAAAAGATCCACGCAAAGAAATTCATCCCCAATGATGCCTACGTAACACAGCAATCTCGTTTCCAGATCATTACAGGGTGCAACATGAGCGGAAAGTCCACTTACATTCGTACCTTAGCCTTGATGACTGTCATGTCGCAAGTTGGGTGCTTCATTCCAGCGGAGTACGCTTCATTTCGCATTGTGCACGAGCTCTTCGCCCGTGTTTCCACATCCGATGATCTAGAAGCAAATGTGTCAACCTTTGCAGCGGAGATGCGTGAGATGTCATTTATCCTTCGAAATATCTCCCCTCGAAGCATGGTCATCGTCGACGAGCTCGGCCGTGGCACCAATACCACCGACGGCCTGTGCATTGCCATTGCTATTGCCGAAGCCTTAATACAAAGCAACGCCCTTGTGTGGTTTGCGACCCATTTCCAAGACCTGGCTACTATCCTAGCCGAACGCAGCGGTGTCATCAGTCTCCATCTCGCAGCAGAGATATCACCCGATGCGTCGAAAATGAGGATGCTTTACAAGATCGCTGAGGGACCCAACATGAGCCAGTTCTACGGCCTGGCCCTCGCCAAACTGGTCGATCTTTCGCCTATCGTGCTTCAGACTGCCCAGAGGGTATCTGAACAGCTGAACGAGATCTCCGACCGTCGGCAAGGAAGATCGAGGGCATTGGCCGTGGCTCGAAAACGCAATTTGCTACTGTCCCTCCGTGAACAACTTCTTCAAGCCCGGAATGGAAATCTAAAAGGCGACGTGCTGAGGAAATGGCTTAGAAAATTACAGGATGAGTTTGCGCTACGTATGGCTGCTGTCGATGAAGAGCATGATCTTCTAGTTACAGAAAGCAGTAGCTTTGATGTAGAAGAGGACGGCGACGATAGTAGTCCACCTGACTACTGTGACGAGGAAGAACTCGAAACAGCACCCTTTAACTCAAGCCAGTCGTTCATGTTGGGAAGCCCGTTCGAATACTCCGACGATGGCCTCCCGTCCGACTCGGTCCAGGTATTTAACGATGAATCGACGGACGAAATGCTGACCTTCGGGACTTCGTCATCGGACGGACAAATGTTCGGTGTTGGGGTTTCGTCCGACGTCTTTTCGTAGTTGACAACAACGGGTCGAGCTCGTGATATCTGAATGACTGTTCCAATGGTTTCCTCAATACTATGTATGGCCTCATTAATAGTTGTAGTTGAATACTTGGCTCTACTCGAGGTAGCATCTCGCGAATTCAATACGTTCTTAACAATACCATTTTACTGTCAAACAATTTCCTCTTCTTCAACAATCAATAAGTGTATCTATTCTAAGCGCTCAAGTACGAAAAACCAAAACAAACACAAAAATGCAACTTTTTGTTTCAACAAGACAGAGAGAATTAGATACACCATCAACCGAAATGGAACAGCGTCTGTTTGCCCTTCTTCCCCTTCCCTTTCTTGCCCCCGCCAGCAGAGGACTCCCCGATATCAAACTCGGCGCCGTCGGTACCAGAATCGCCGCCCGAGGCCGAGGCCCAGGCATTCGCCGAGGCAGGGTTGCGGCTATCCCAGCGCACCGTTCCGCGCGTGAGACCGGCCATGAGCACGTTGGGTTTCGCGGCGGCCGGGAGAGCCGGGAAGGCTTCGGCGCTCTTGGGGTTGGCCGGACGCGCAGATGCCGACGACGGGGCCGGTCGAGACGAGCCGCGGCTGGAGGACGGCGTCGGGGCGGCCGAGATGCCCCAGGGGGTAGTGGCGGAGGACGAAGGGGCGGTACGAGGCGCCGAGCGAGCGGTGGAGGAGGACAGAGGGGGGAAAGGGTTGGCGGAGGAGGCGGAGGAGGGCAAGGCACCGCTGCGGCCAACGGCCGAACGAGAGGACTGGGCAGTTGACGATTTCAGGCGAAGCACGCGCTTGCCGCCGACGCCGCTGCCGTTGACGGTGCCGGGCGACATGCCCGGAAGGACGCCGCCAGGTCCCGGGAGGGCTGGGTAATCTTCGTTGATGGCGCGCCAGTCATTCCACGCCTTGAGAAGAGAATTCCGTTTGCCGCTGTCTTCGTAGATTTCGGCGAGTTCCTTGATCAGTTTTCCGAGTTCGCTAGGGGAAGTATCGAAGAGCGAGAAGAAGGCATCGATGAGTTCGGTGGGAGAGATGGTAGAGGCACGGTAGCTGGAGACTCGGGCGCGGAATTCCTTGAGTCTGGTCTGGTCATTCCCCAGGAGATTCGAGGCTCGCTCGATGACGGCGGTGTGGCGCATGCGCCGGGCCTGCTCCTGCGGGCTGGCAGATGCCGAGTCGCTCGTCAGACTGAGGTGCTCCATCTCCGCCACGGGGGTAGACGCAGCCGGAGGCGTTGAGACAGGAGTGACACGCGCCGAGCGAGCCGGCGCGTGCACAGTCTGAGTATCATTGCGCGAGAGCTGACCCCCGAAGCTGCGGGTGGATACGGACTGCGCACTCTGAATAGCCATCTGTCGTTGGTAGGCCACCTCGTCTCTTCGCAGTGGCTGCGCCGTAGACACGGGCAGCGCCTCGGAATTCGGGTCGCGTCCTCGACCAGCGCCACGGCGTTGTCGTTGGGGCTGGTAGGGCGATCTGTAGTCAAATGCCGAAAGGTCCACGATCCGTGCATCGCGCCTGGCATCCTTGGAGAGTCCGTTTGGATGACACTCTAGCTGGTGGGCTTTTAGATCCATTTGGGACTCGAACACGACGAACTTTTTCTCCAAACACTCTTTATCTAAGCAGAGGAAATGGTCCTTCTGGAAATGATCCTCAAGCGCATTGTAGTCGATGTAATACTGTTGCTGGCGAGTACTAGACTGTCGGTCGCAGATGTGGCATCGTTCGTGGCGATCACGGCAATGAGTATAGAGTTCGTCACCTCCGTAGAACCGCTGGCGACAGAACCCACACTCGGGGTGTCCCCTGAAGCCACTCTGGTCCACGGCGCCCGGCACATCGTCTCCATGCTTTTCATGCTTGCGCAGCTCGGCCATCGTGAAAAGCTCATGTTCGTGAGTGAACACCTTCTTGTTGCGAGTGCAAAGGTCACTAAATCACACGCCGACGATGAGTATTCTGCCAAATCCATCAATGGGTCGAGGTACGGCTTTACATACCACATCACTTTACTGTGCTTGCTTTTGACGTGACGATGCAGGTCGGGCCAGCCTAAGCATGCCACATCGCAGCCGGTATCGGGGCAGTTGTATCGCAACAACAGGACGGTATCCTCGAAGATCTCATCATTCTCATATTCAATGCCCAAATTATCATCTTTCCGGGAGAAATCTTTGTCGGTAAAGTCCTCGAAACGCTTCGCAGGATCATCGGTAAAGATCACGTAATTGGATTCCGTCTGTTGCAAGCCAACGTAAGCCTCTGGGCTCGAAACTCCCTTGATAATGCTATGGGGAAATGGGGTTTATATCGTACCCGACAATGTGCGCAGGCCTTGTTCTTGTAGAGCGCTCGCAGTCTCAGGGCGCAGATGTGGCAGGTCCGGTGATTGCACGGCGACACCGAGGTGTGCTCAACAGCCGACGCACAGATGAAGCAGACCTCGCCATCATCCGCATCATCGGCCGCAGCCTCGACCGCTTGCTTGCCCTTTGTTGTGCTACTTGCGACGGGCGCAGGCGACTCGCCTTCTTGCGGGGCGTCAGCTTTGCCGGCGTCACGGTTTTGCTTGTCGCGGCCACCTCCCCCTCGGCGGGGTCCTTGGCCCCTGGATCGACCTCCTCGACCGGAGCCATCGGTGGAGTTTTGCGAGTTATCGGAGTTTCCGGTTTGTCGAGATCCTCCTCTACCCCGGCGACGACCGCCACGGTTAGGACCTTGGGGCCCGGAGGTTTGCGAATGCTGGGCGTCAGACATTTTGGGCGGGGGCGACTTTGTGGTGGAGACGGAGGATGGATCGGAGCAATTGGCAAGGAATTGCAGGAATAGGAGACGGGGGAAAGAACGGACGCCAGAACAGAGGCCTTTGAGAGAAGGGAAGAAGAGCCGGACGCTCTCTGTGATCTTTGCGACCAAGATGAGACTGTAATTAAATGGGCGGAGGAATTGGCAGCGGAGGGGAAATCGGGCAAAAAGTTGGGTTTAGCCTGTGCTTAGTGAGCAGGTCGCATTCACCCGAATTATCCACAACTGACGGAGTATACCTACACTATTCTTCCTGTAAGGCCAACGTTGACTCACGATGACGGCGTTTGACTACCTAGTCATCCCCGTGAATTATGCACATTCGTTATCCTACGGTTGAACGATAACGTACAATAATAGAACAATAGGGTAAAATAAAAAATAACAGGAACCAACAACCCTGAGTCATATACCATGAAGATAGTACCTACTATGCAATGCCAAAGAGCCAGTCCCCCTGGACGGAATTTTCTAGACAACGTTCATCGCCCCGGTCTGGAAGGCAACACCAACTCCCGCTGGAGATCAGAAGATATGGATAAACAAAGGAAAAGCAGATCACAAGGAAAGAATGGTAAGTGAAGCACGAAATATAGCAGGGATGACAAATCAAAAAATAATAGGTGCAAGGTGCGATCATGTTCAAAAAAAAAAAAAAAAATCAAATCAAATCAAAAACGCGCCGGGTTATCGAATGCGGGGCTGGAAGAAGATATCAAAAAGTCGTAAATTGTAAGGACATACCCCATATTCTAGGGCACGAATTGTCTGTTCACCGAGGATGGGTATCGTAGCAGCCCTCGCTAGTATGGTGATTGGCGCTATTCGTCCTGGTTGTACAGATTTTGGCTGAGGATTTTGGTCATCGTGAACATGTGTATGCGGTCTTGTTTGAAGACCGCGCGCATGGGGTCGTCGCATCGGATTTGCCGCCGATCGCTCGGGTCCTGGAGATCATGCTCGTGGATGTACTGCCACAGTTTCTTCACGGTTTGTGGGCGAGAAAGCTGGGACTGTGTCAGAAGATGGGGGTAGCCAGTCTGTCAGGTGAGGGAATCATACTGTTTCTTCACCACCTAATAGAGCGGAAAGTGCGGGGGATAGCGTTAGAGGTTTCTGTATATAGGTCAACGTCATGACACCTTGTTTTTAGTCAATGGGAAGAGAGAACAGCCTTACATGAAATCCGCCAGATCGATTAACTTTTTTGCCGGCGTCCGATCCCGACTCAAGATCCGAATCGTCCTCCGCTTTGACCTTTTTGGATGTTTTAGCCTTGGTCTTCTTTTTCGCCGGCGCGGCTCTGCGCGTGTTAGAGCCACGGGTAGGGCGTGCACGCATGTTTTCCTCGGCCTGGAGCTTGGCGGCAAAAAGAGCATCCGCGTCAACGTCGTTGTCCTGCTTCTTCTTCTTGGCCGGCGGCGACTTGCTGGATTGATCGGAACGCTCCTCGCTATCCGCATGGCGTTTCTGCGACAACGAAGATTGCGCGGGAGACGAAGGTTCGACAGGTGTCACGGAGTCGTGGTCCTTGTCGTGGCCATTGGTCGCCGGGGCGCTGGGATCGGGCGAAGCTCCTATACCACCCTGCTCGGCGAAGAGGTCGAACCTCTCCATGATCAGCTGCTTGATCGCAGCCTAGAGCAGCGAAAGAAAAATCCATGTTAGCCTTGTATGTCATGACCGTCGGCAACGTGGGGGACCGGGAACACGAGATTTGCGACAGGACGGGCGGCGGCGAGCAGACCTTCTGCGGAGTAAGATCATAGCCGACCACTTCCTGCAGTCCTTTGCGGATGCGCTTTTCGGAGATGGTGTTGAGATCACTTTTCCCCAGTATGGAGTCAATGATCGGTACATACTGGTCGCGGGCATCTGGGGAGACTGGCGCGAGCGCAATGATGTCAGTAGAGAGCGACGTCGGCGGGCTGGACGCAGCCCGGCCACTTTTAGGCCCGGCCGGAACTTACGCGACATCTTGCAAGCTGTTCCAGTCTTCTTGTCGATTTTGCAGGGGCAGGACCAGGGGGGAAACAATTGTGACGGTGTCAATTGCAAAGACGACGGGTCGCAGAGGTCTTGGAGAGCGAGAGTCCGGTCACGGCGGCGGTGGATGGTTAAAGAAAGATCGTCCAGATCTGTCTAGGCGTAGCGCTGGCGCTTAGGACCGGCGGGGCATAAGAGGAACGATGAGGGGAGAAGAGGGCAGAGGAGAGAGAAAGAAACAAAGGAGAAGAGTAAGACAGCCGGCCCACAACGACCAGCAACAGTCACCCGCAGAGTATCAAAGCTGGCCGGAGAGATGTGTGGGGATTGCGATTGTTATGATCTCCAAGACTCTCTCAAGTTGAAGGAGAGCGACAGAGGGACGGAGGGAGAGAGAGAGAGCGAGCGCGGATGCTTAGTCACCGGTCACCGGACGAGAGGTCTGCCTGAGGTTGCCTGAGGCTGCCTCAGGCTGCAGTGTCCAGTAATGCGCTGAGTCAGTTCTGAGTCAGTGACATCGCACACAGAAGCGGTTGTGCTGTGGATTTGTTCTTTTTGCCCTAAAAACAAGCCAAACCGGGGGCGACCAGCAGAAAATCAGTCCGCATCTTCCCTTCTCGTGAATCCCCATCTTGCGATTCACTGCCCTCCACTCGTTTCCTCTCCCCTCCACCCCCCCCCTCTCCCTCCCCTCTCCTCCCTCCCGATACATCGCCTCCGTGCCCCCTGTGCATCATGGCGCCCAGTTTCGACACTTTGAGTGAACAGGACCTCCACGAAGAGGAGGAGGAGGAGATTGACTTCTCCGGTGAGTGCGAAAGAATTCTCTCCGTCGCTGCCCCGCCCACCTTGTCGCTGACCTCGACCGCCTCCGACGCCTAGATCTCAAGGAACAATATGAAGTGAAGATCGAGGAGGGTCTGGATACGTTCGTCGTGATCGATGGACTCCCGGTTGTGCCGGAGGATAGCCGACAGAAGCTCATTAAATTCTTGTTGAGGAAACTCAACACGGTCGGCCACACGTCCGAGGATGCAGTCTTCATGCCTTTGAGCGACAAGAAGATGTCCGAAGGGTACGTAATCGGCATTTCCGCCGCGAGAGGACTGGGATTATTAATATTTTGCGACCAGCTTCGCCTTCGTTGAGTACGAGACCCCCGAACAAGCCATCGCCGCCGTTAAGCAACTACACGGAACGCCCCTCGATAAGAAGCACACCCTCGCTGTGAACAAGTTGATGGATATCGAGCGCTTTGGCCGGGAAGGACGCGTCGAGGAAGAATACAAGCCTCCCACCATCGAGCCGTTCAAGGAGAAGGAGCATCTGCGGTCGTGGCTCGGCGACCCCAACGCCCGTGACCAGTTCGCCCTCTACCGTAACGACAAGGTCGGCGTCTTCTGGAACAACAAGAGCAACCAGCCCGAGAATGTCGTCGATCGTGCCCACTGGACGCAACTTTTCGTCCAGTGGTCTCCCAAGGGTACCTACCTGGCATCCGTTCACCCTCAGGGTGTGCAGCTGTGGGGTGGTCCCGCTTTTTCGAAACAGAAGCAGTTCCCTCATCCGTTCGTGCAGCTGGTGGAATTCTCGCCGGGCGAGAGCTATCTGACCACCTGGTCCGCCCGCCCGATTCAGGTGGAGGAAGGTGGCTCGGGAGTCCTGAGCTACGAGGAGGACGGCAAGAACATCATCGTCTGGGACATCGTATCAGGAAAGCCCCTGCGGTCGTTCGTTTCCCACGACCTTGCCGCGGGTCCTGCCGGCGACGGCGAGCCCAAGAAGAAGGTGCAGTGGCCCGCTTTCAAGTGGTCTGCTGATGAGAAGTACGTCGCGCGTATGCTCCAGGGCCAGTCGATCTCAATCTACGAGCTGCCGCGGATGAACCTGCTGGGTAAGACCTCGGTCCGGATTGACGGAGTTTCGGATTTCGAATGGTCGCCCGCTACGGTCACCCGGGAAGGTGTCAAGCAATACGAGCAGTTGCTCTGCTTCTGGACGCCCGAAATCGGTAGCAGCCCTGCTCGCGTTGCCATGATGAGTGTGCCGTCTAAGGAAATCGTCCGAACCCGTAACCTGTTCAATGTGTCGGACGTCAAGCTGCACTGGCAGTCCCAGGGTACTTATGTCTGTGTCAAGGTCGACCGTCACTCCAAATCTAAGAAGTCTCTGGCTACCAACCTCGAAATTTTCCGCGTGCGCGAGAAGGGTGTTCCGGTCGAGGTTGTGGACAGTCTGAAGGACACCGTGATAAACTTTGCTTGGGAGCCCAACGGTGGCCGCTTCGTCCTTATCACCAACGGTGAGGCGCCCAGTGGCTCCGGCGCTCTTCCCAAAACGTCCGTCTCTTTCTTTGCTCCCGAACGCAAGGGTGTCTCTGCCGGCAACTTCAAGCTGGTGCGGACCATCGAGAAGAAGACCAGCAACGCCATTTACTGGTCTCCCAAGGGCCGTTTCGTCGTCGTCGCCACCGTCCACTCGCAGACCAACTTTGACCTCGATTTCTGGGACATGGACTTTGAGGGCGAGAAGTCCGAGGCCGAGAAGGATCTGGCCGCCAACCTCCAGTTGATGAAGACCGTTGAGCACTACGGTGTCACAGATATTGACTGGGATCCTACGGGTCGTTATGTCGTTAGCAGTGCTAGTGTCTGGACTCATTCCGTAAGTTATTTCTGCCCCGGCCCTCGCAGCCTAACAAATTTGGTTTCTTTTCGCTGATCCAAAACTTCCAGATGGAAAACGGCTGGAACATCCACAGCTTCTCTGGTCAGACCCTTTCCGAGAACCCCACCGACAAGTTCAAGCAGTTCCTCTGGCGCCCTCGCCCCAAGACCCTCCTCAGCAAGGAGGAGCAGAAGCAAGTGCGCAAGAACCTCCGCGAATACTCGAAGGAGTTCGACGAGGAGGACAAGTACGCTGTCGACATTGCCAACACCGCCGTCGTCGAGACGCGCAAGCGTGTCCTCAACGAGTGGGTTGCCTGGATTCGCCGGGAGAAGGAGCTTCTGTCCGAGGACAAGGACGTCTACGGCGTGCCCGAGGAGGCCGACGACCCCAAGTTGGCCAAGGACGCTCCCCCTGCTACGGAAGACCAGGGCGAGGCCGTTGTCGAGGAGATCGTGGAGGAGATCATCGAGGAGAACGAGGAAGTCATTGGTTGATTGGGTTTTCCTTTCCGTATTTAATGCTACTCTTTATTTTCTATTTCCTCGTTTCTTCATCTTGTCTGTCGATATCCTCGTTCTTCTTTTTTTCCGGGGCAGTCTCTATTTCTCTTTCCCCTGATCTTTTGTCCCCCTTGTTCCCATTTGTCTTGAGCTCGGTCTCTTTGGCTTGGTTTCTGCGCCTAGAGCGTCTGGAACTTGACCACCTTTGCTTCCCCCAAAAAAAGTGAATAGATCTGTATTGCATACTACCCTGTCGGGAATTTTATGTGCGTGATGTTGGTGGCATGAGAGATGACAGACAATGACAAGCCGGCATATGTGCAACGGCAGATGAAGTACCGTGTCAGTTACGCATGTGAATTTTAGCTTCAATTTTTCTTTTTCAAGTCAATGGTTCTCGGTCGGTGACAAACCAGTAGAGTACATCAATTCTGGCACGTCCCCTATGTCCATCGAGATCAATACACTCGTTTTACTGCCCCGATGCGGGTTTTCGAACCATCAAACGGATGGGAACCAGATCAATATCATACCCACTATCGCCAGGCGCCCAGTCCAGCTGTGGCCCTCCAATACCCAGGCCCTTCCTGCGCCGCTAGTCGCAGCCGTACTCGTAGCCGGATCATCAGTCGAGGTCGTCGTCGACGGCCCCGAATACGTACCCGACGGCTGCACATTGACTATGAACAGACCATTCCCCCCACCCATCGCCTCCGTCCCGTCCATCACATTCCCTGGTGGCAGGTACTCGCACACGACGTACCATCCCTGCGCGTATCGATACCGCCCAGAGGCATCTTTTGCGTTGTCATCGTCCCCCGTATATCCGCAATCGACCGCCGCGCAGCCCACCTGCTTCGTGGCCTTCCAGACCAGCTGGGTAAAATGGCCCGTCTCCTCCGTGAATCCGGTCGGTTTCTGGAAATCATAATGGCGGACTTCGTCGCCCCAGGCGGCGATGGCTGCCGAGGCGTTGGGATACCCGAAGGCGAGGTTCTCGCCGTACGGTCCGTGCTGTGTGCACACCACATTAGACATCGTCTTGTCAGTTCTTGAGGCTGCCAGGTGACAAGAAGGAGAGGAAGACTGGTTAGATGGATGGATAAGGGACAGCCAACTCACCGAATGTTTCCATTTACATTTCTGGGCCCAGGCGTGGGCGTAGTCCGTTAGCGTTTCGTTCCAGAGGAGATCCGTTGCGTTGTGGACGCGGCGGTAGGCGTTGCTGGCGGAGAGGACGTCATCTTTAAAGACATCGGCGGACGTATAAGACGGGGGCTGTGGGACGGTTGGAGTAGCGGTTGCACCGACGGTGACTATGACGACGGTTGTTTGGACGATCTGCTCGGCTGGTGCGAGAGTAAAGAGCAGGTATAGGACGAGGAGGATGAGAGGGATTGGGGATTTGAGTGAGGGAGAAGTCATGCTGGGTAGATTCATGGTCATCGATGGGCATTGTCTGTGTTCGGGATGTTTGACGGTATCTGTTTAATGTGAAATGTGACGATCATATGCGAGGAGAAAGAGCATGGTCGAAAGAACCCAGGACCCGGACCAGAAACAAAGGTTAAATATAGATCTGCAGCTGCAGCTGCAGCTGCAACAAAACAAAGCGACAAAGGGCTTTGATTGTGGCTCATTAGGCGCTGGCCCGAAAGATGGAGGATAATGGCATGAATGAAGAAAGGAAAGAATGAATGGATGATAGGATGATAGGGCACAAATGGTCGACGACATCGTTCCAGCAGCCGCCAATTGACGTAATCGATCCGTTTGTATGGTTCGATCTATCGTCAAGTCTCGATCTGAAGAACACTCCTTATTCCACCTCAAATTCCACCGCGATGGGCTGCAGGTCGATTGGGCCACCACTTGGCTCTCCCAAGGCCTCCGGTTGATCCGACGGGGCCATAACCTCGTCTTTGGTTCCCCATCCCCACCAGGTCATAGCCTCTCCTTCGCGCACCGCATAAGTATATCGATGCCCTGATTGAAGGACCGAGGTCTCGTCATGGTCTGGAAGGACCCTATTGGCAACTTTAAACGAATCAACAAAAACGACGGGTGTCTCGGGCAGCAAGGTGCAAAAGAAGCGATCATCATGGCCACCCCGTTCACGGCTGAACCCTCGTCGTTTGGGGCCTTTGGTCAAATTGACGCGCACGGGAGCATCGGCAGTTATATCAAAACACTCAAAATTATCACGCCTTTGAGCAAGCGCCAAGTTGAAAATAGTGGGCCAGGTGAATATGGTGATCGGTGCGGTCGCGTGGGAGACGGCGCGGACGGAGATGGAAGGAGACTGCGTTCGCTTATTGCGGTGGGGAGGAAAGCGAGGAGGATCGACTTCAAGGCTGATGGAGATCGAGGATGCTGGGGACATGTTGATGGTCATGATGTGCTCAGGAATTCAATGACCTTTGGAAGTTGGAATTAGAAAGGGAGCAATCTTTATCTGATGTACGATGGGCCGGGCTTTGTGGCAGCTGACGCTCAAGGCAAGTGATATTCAACAAGTTCCTGACCAAGTGGAAATGAGTGAACTTGTTCGAGCTGCTCATCGCCTCGTCTTTGGCCCCAAAGATTTAACCGATTTAACCTCACTATGTTGGTTGTCCTTGTCCTTCGACGCACTGCCACCTCCACAAGTCGGAATCAATATGGACTACAAGAAGCCGGATCTGCTGCCATTGAGGGAACGGGTGACGACTATTATTGTCGCGTTCTGTTGCTTCTCTACTGCGTATAAGCAATGCAATCGGGAGGCAGTGTTTCATCCAAGCGTCCATGGTCTTCAAACCTAATTCTAGGATCCATCTACCTATGAAGACCCATTCATCATCATCAGTGGTATTCTTCTTCTATATACAAGTATACCTCTCTATATGGGGTATTGCTGTTGAGTGTAGTTGCAAGTCTGCTCTCGTTACATAACATTGCACCCGATGCCATACATAGCACGCTCCACGTCTCGTTTCACTTGGTACCAGTCCGCTCGGCGCTCGGCGAATTCGTACACTTCCTCGACCCGCCAGATTCCATTGAAGCGACCTGAGTCGGCAATGATGGTGGCCAGCTCCTTGGCATCCGAGGGGTCGATCAGGTAGATTTGAGACAGCTCTCGAAAGGCCTTGAAATAGAGTAGAAGTTCACTATTCTTGAGCGTCTGAACGAACTTGAAGTAGTGGTTCATATCGCTGGAATCGGTCAGCAGCGTCCTCAATCCACTGTGCGTCGTGGGTACTTACCTGATCAGTTTCAAGGACCCCTCCACGCTGATCCTTTGGCGCTTCAAGTGTTTGCAGAGAGCGGTAAACAGTCGCAGTCCGACTTCTTGGTTGAAGACGTCCAGCGTGCTTTTGTCGGTACTCCCCACGAGCATTCGTGTATGCGACGATACCACGTCGACTACCGCCGCCGCCGCTTCCGTGACACTCACGTCCATAGTCTTGCGATGAGGGTCTGTAGACACACTGGGGTTGAAGTCCGTAGCTAGCTGCCTAGTGGCAAGAATGTAGTCGACTTCTTCCATGAGAACGTCAATTCCTTTATTCAAACCGGCCGCGACGCGCTCGTCAAGGATCTGCTCGAATTTCTTCTTCTCCTTCACCGCAGGATCCAGGAAATCATTGCGATCAGTCAGCTTAGAGCCGATCAGTTCCTGTTCGTAAAAGACATCGATCATTTGAAGAATGAGATCGCCAACGTTCACCAGCTCTAAGAAGGTCACCAAAGGCTCCACTCCTGACTGATCACGATCTCCCTGCTCGCGAGGGCGATAGTTTGAAAGATGATCCACGGCCTTATTGAATCCGAGAATGAGGTGCTGATGGCCCAATATTCGGACCAGAACAACGAAAATGGCCTCGCACTGCTGTTTCACAGCGGCTCCCGTCTCGCCTCCCAGAGTGACAAACTGGGCAGCTCGTTCCAAGCCCGATTTAGCTGTATGAACGAGGCTGAGTGCAACTTCGATGCTGAAAAGAGAGCTAATTCCCTCTAGTTTTGACTTCATGATTGCTGCCTTTGCTGCAAGCTCGGTGGTCGGAGCCTCTGCGGCAGGGGGGGTCGAAGGCGAAGCGATGGTTGAGAATCGGTTCGCACTCTTAAGCGCCGAAGGTGACTCCCCGGCGGCTGAACCCTCGTCTGACTTTGTGTCATTTGCTTTGGTGCTTGAGAAGCTGGGGAGGATGTTTACAGGCGCCATGATCACTTTCTTAAAGGAAGTTAGGAAGTCTCGTTTATCCGCCTGCCGGTTGATATTCGACATGAGAAATGATTCGGTCGAGGCTGCTTGTTCCGAGAGTTGTCTATCCCAGTCCTTCACTGCGGTCTCAGATATTTTTCGGAAATGATCCAGCTCTTCCGCGAGATAAAGACCCATGTGTGGCTCATACACCTTGCCAATTATATGGTCGAGAAAGTCATCGAAATTGTCCCTTGAATTCTGGATGGGCAATAAATTATCTGAGAAATTCATACATTGAGCAAAGGTCCCGGATATGGCCACGAGGTAGGACTCGATGTCGTTTCGATGTAATTCGTCAAATATTGCGGTCAAGAAGGGATACAACACACCTTGCCCGACTTTCTCAATGAAAGGCGAGGCTACCGCTATAGTCGGGGGGAAAGCACGATTGATAATCGAGACTTCTTCGTTGTAGGCAACGCTGAGGCGAGTGAAAAATGCCTGGGTTTGCTCTAGCTTCACTTGCGGCGTCGACAGGTCGATACAGTCTGCCACCTTGCCAAAGTCTGACCGTCGTGTGATGAGATGATTGTGATGAATGAACAGCTCAACGGCAGAAGCCCCGCCATTCAGTATATAGAGAACGTGAGCATATTGTCGCATTCGCCCATCAATATCTCCGGTTTCATATCCTTGCCTGAACTCCTTTGTAGCCGCGGTTTCAAACATGGCCGTGGCAGAATGCAGCTGCTCGAGCCTGGCCCGCCAGCCTTCGGTTGAATCGCATTTAGCGAAGGACTGCAGTTGAGATAATACCCGCGCCTGATGCAATGGATTGGTATACCTTTTGAAGACCAGATTATCAAACGAGGCGCCCTCAGTAACGATGTCATTGTAGAAGGGCGCGAGCGCAGCATGTACTTTGCCATATTCCTGACGCGCTTCACCGCGTACTGATTTGACCAGTTTCAATGCTCCCAGGACAGGATCGTTATCCGATGCGTCGGGGATATCGGGGGCGACGGAGCTACTCAGGTTGATCTGGTCGAAGCCATCGGAGAGCGAGTTCACATTGATAGAAGGTTTCGGCTCGGTTCCTCCGACAGAGTCCAGAATCTGCCCGGTTTGCTCGGCCTCCTCTTGGTGCTTCACACTGTCCAGGTCGGCAATCGTCCCGAAGGTTTCCTCCACATGTTTTCTCGCTTCCAATTCGTCCCAGCAGCCCATAAGTTTCATCTTTTGTACCCATCTCGTATCGTCGTATGCCATTTCTCGTAGAAGCTTCGACGACCGTGCTGCTCGGATGAGATCGACTGGGGAGAGGTAATCAAGGATCGAAGACATGATCTCTAATGCCGGTCAGAAATTCCAGTTTCATCGCATTACCTACCCCAAGCTTACCTGCTGGAAGGGCAGCCCGGGAGAATTCCTCCATGGATGCCATTTTGAGTGAAGCCAGTACATCTCTGCGCGGTTTCCCGCCAGTCCCCGGTCCATTCCTCACTTTCGACATGGTGTCGTTGCGGTTTCTGCATCGGGAGACAAGCTTCTAAGTCGGGATCGGATGCAATGGGTTGGGTGATCTCCCAGCGGTCAACTACCTATCGGCGGGGCGGGTGCACCAATTGAAGTACTCCGTAGGGCACAGCCAGCCTGATCGGGGGAGTATCTGGCAATGACTTCGTTCAAATTATTCGTATCCGCGTCGTTCGAATGGAGGTACAGAGGCTTGAAGAGTCGATCGTGGGTGACAGCACCACCGATGCGAAAAGACCGTGAGATAAGCTGAAGGGGAGAAGATCCCCGGAAAATCGAGCATCGACGATCGGCGGGCAGAATTCCCATTTCCGACCGGGCGAATCAGAGGGGCTGCAGCGTTGGCACGAAAACCCTCCGAGGACAAGGATTTGGCTGAAGGCGGATTGACAAAGGAGCCAATCTCCAAATGTCAAGCTTTGACCCTGGCGAGAGACCCTTGCACAATGTCTAGATGTGAGGTACAATCAATGCAGCTCGCTGATCATGATTAAATACACCGTAGGACGGGCTGACGTCAAGTTGTCCGTCAATAACTATCGGCGGAGATATATATTAATGAAAAGATTCGGGAGAAGTGCAAAGAGACTCGATCCACAACACTGTCGACACCTCAGGTACACACAGTATCCGTCCATGTCACGAGGGAGCCAGGACTGTCCGTCTCTCCCTCCAGACACGGCTGTCTGCTGAGACCACTACGTGTAGATTCTAGCACCTAGATCTTCGTGCGCCTCAAAGAATCCTGCCCCCCTCCCCACCACCTCAGCGTGGTGCAAGACAGAAACGATGAACTGCATGAGCTGCATGGAAAGTGTCCACAAGCCCGTTCTTCATGTTGAAGCACGCATCAAGACCAATGGAGATGGCTTCATCATCCGCACAGACCTGGTAAGCCATTCTCTTTGTCTGACTACGACGATCCCAAGACTCAAGTCAAAAAGGTCAGGGACGAGGTCACGCAATGGCTTACCGAAAGCTTCGTGGTTCTTTCGCTGGGGCAAGAGATCACCTTATTTGGTATCGTAGCTGGTCGCGACAGAAGGTGACAAGACTGCTGACGGCAAAAATAGAGAACTTCCAAGGACCACACATGCAGTTCATAGACTCTGTTCTTGTGACAGATTGCACGGGAGGAAATGCAGAATCTGGCGCATACTGGCTTCAGCACGTTGACTTGGATGTCCAGGCGTATCAACTACATATGCCCTTCGAGCAGGAAAATTTCCAAACTACGGACGATTTGTTCAATACTAGTGAGGATGTATCAAAGGCAAAGGTGGTGACACTGCCATGCAAGGAACTTGATGGGCTTTGGGAGTCGTACGGGCTTCCGTGGTTTCTCTTCTTCTTCTTTCTTCTTTCTCATGCACGCGCCGAGGGTAGGCTTCTTCGTACTGACCTAAACTGTGAACAGGCTTCAATTCGACGAGCCAATCCAGACTACAATCCTCCGCGCAGTAACCAGGATGGGTGAATGAGTCAGCCTCAATCTAGGAAGCGTCGCCCAGTCTAACCTCCATTAGTGTCATTTTCATCGCGAAATCTTGACCAATGGACTATTAGCTGGAACAAATTAATTCTTCTATGGGGTCCCCCGGGAACCGGGAAGACAAGTTTCTGGTGTGTTCGACAACACTGACCGGCGCAAAGTAAAAGTTGACTGTTTGTTAGTCGGGGCCTGTCTCAGAAGCTGGCAATCCGGCTCGGAAAGTACTACCCCCGGAGCAAGTTGATCGAGCTAAATGCGCACTCCCTCGGTAGTAAGTTTTTTGGGGAAAGCGGGAAGATTGTGAGCAAGGCATTCGAAGAGATCGAGCTCCTGTTGGAAACAGAAGACGATACTTTTGTATATGTCTTTGTGGACGAAGTTGAGACGCTGGCTGCTCGGAGAGAGCGGGCGCTGGCGGGCAACGAGCCCTTTGACGCGGTTCGCGCCGTCAATGCTTTGCTTACGAGTCTGGATAGACTCAAGAAGTATGGGAATGTGATTGTGATCTGTACGAGCAATTTGGTTACTGCTCTGGTAAGCGTTCCGGAGAGATGGCCTCTGTGAGCAGACTTGACCCTTTCCTCTTGAGCAGGACCAAGCGTTTCTGGACCGGGTTGATATCAAACAGTACATCCCACACCTGTCCAGCCGAATCATTTATGGCATCTACAAAGAATGTCTGCAGGAGCTCTGTCGTAGGGGGATCATCGAGGGCATGTCGTTTGACGTAACCCAACAGAACCCCGAGGACTCTTTCACGACCCTGCAGTATGTGGAGCTTCCCACGGAGCATCTCGCCCTGCCGGCCTTTGACGAAATGCTCCTCCATTATCAAGGCTTCGTGAATGCCGTTCCGAAGCAATTGGCGGACGCCGCGTCCGAGAGTGTGGTTCGTGGTCGGCGATGGGCAGACATCCGCGCTGGTAGACGAACAGCTGCTAACCCCTTCCATAGGGTCTCAGCGGGCGGACCATTCGACGTCTTCCCGTCTTGTCTTTGGTATTGTATAGTCCCAGCAGTGCTGGCTGTGGTGTTCGAACGGCCATTCAGGCGCTGCGGATGGGCATTGCGTCGGAGAGGCAGGCCAAGGCGGAAGCGCAGTGAGCGACCGAGAGACGGGAGGCGCACACCGGCAGCGAACGGGAAGGGAGCGACCGGAATCGGAGGGAGGACACCACGACGGTAGACGGTAGTGATGAGGGGGGACGGAATCGGTGTTGGAGATGAGAAGGGTGTCTGGTCCATCTGTAGGGAGTAGAAGAGAGTATTACTTAGGTGATAGTTACTCTCTCAAGGAATCGTCAGCAACCGGAAAGTCAATCGAAAATTGTTGTTCCGAAAACTCGCGGGTTTTTCACCCAAGGCAGTTAGAACGAGCCCGGCAGCCAATCAGGACGAGGGTTTAGGCAATTCCCAACCCAAGAGAAACTTGACCGTTCGACTCGATCCTCGACTTCATCTCTGAAAGCATCTCTCGTCTCTTACTCCGTTCTCCTCCACCCCCCTCCCCCCTCCCCCCCCCTCTCCGCTTTTTATAGGCTATTGTGCCTGCTTGGTTTTTCCATTGATCGGAGGGCCATTTCATATTGTCAGTATGCTGGCACGTACTGTTTCGCGCAGCGTGCCCTTCCGGGCCGTCGCCCGTCAGACCTTGAGCAAGACCTCCACCGTACGCTGGTCCCGACATTCCGCTCCCCCCCCTCCCCAATTGGCCTCCATCGATAACATCAATCGGTTTCCAATGGCCTGTGGATGTGATTGAACAGGCTCCATACTGACATTGCATCCTAGCGTGCGTCTTCCTCGTCCGCCGGTGCCGAATCCGCCAGCTCCCCCTTCCAGCTCACTCTCACTGCCTCCGTCGCAACCGCCGCCGCTATCGGGTCGGCCGCCTGGTACTACCATCTATATGGACAGGAAGCTTTCGCCTCGACGCCTGCCGAAGAGGGGTGAGTCAATTGTGGCGGAGATTCTCGGAGATGGTCCCTGAAGGAAAATCTCCATTGCTCCGACCAACCAGGCCATATCAAATCGAATTCGTGAAACTGACCTCTGGATCTCAAGATTGCACCCGACTGCCTACCCTTGGGAGCATGCCAAGTGGACCAAGACCTTCGATCACGCCGCGTGAGTCTTACCTCGAATTCAGCTGATTATGTGGCCGTGGCACCCCTACTGACGAGTTACGCCTCTCAGCCTCCGCCGTGGTTTCCAGGTTTACCGTGAAGTCTGCGCCAGTTGTCACTCCCTGACCCGTGTTCCCTGGCGTTCTTTCGTCGGTGTTATGCACACCGTCGACGAGATGAAGGCTTTCGCCGAAGAGAACGAGTACGACACCGAGCCCAACGACCAGGGCGAGATCGAGAAGCGCCCCGGAAAGCTTTCGGACTACATCCCCGCTCCCTACAAGAACGAGGAGGCCGCCCGTGCTGCCAACGCCGGTTCTCTGCCCCCTGATCTCAGCTTGATCGTCAAGGGCCGTCACGGTGGCTGCGACTACATCTTCAGTCTTCTGACCGGTTACCCCGATGAGCCCCCTGCTGGTGCCACCGTCCAGGAGGGCATGAACTTCAACCCCTACTTCCCCGGAACTGGTATGTCTTGACTTTACTGTTTTTCTTTCCTCCTCTCTTCTGTTTTCACTTCTCGCACTTTGTTTGACCCGATCTAATTGGAATGTGACGTGCAGCTATTGCCATGGGCCGTGTTCTCTTCGACGGTGTCGTTGAGTACGAGGACGGCACCCCCGCCACCACCTCCCAGATGGCCAAGGACGTCGTTGAGTTCCTCAACTGGTCCGCCGAGCCCGAGATGGACGACCGTAAGAAGATGGGTGTCAAGGCCCTCACTCTCCTGACCGGTCTGTTCGCCGTCAGCGTCTGGGTCAAGCGTTACAAGTGGTCCCCCATCAAGACACGAAAGATTGTGTACAACCCCCCTGTTTCCCGGCGCTAAATTGCCGCGGTGGACTATATGAATTGCAAAATGGGAAGGGGCTCGAAGGCGGCCCTTGAATAATGCGCGTCCCCAATCCCAGGCTGGGGGTTCGATCGCCGTCCTTTTCGTCAGCTATCCGCCCCCCACTTTTCTTTTACGTTCCATGGTCTACTTGTTTTGTTAGATGTTATTCAGGACACCTGTATCTGTACCTTAGATATTTATTCTCCTTTAAAACCTTGTTTGAAGATCCAATGTCACTTATCTCCTTTGTTGCCATGTCTGCTTTCCCGGCGGTAAAATCCTGGCTCCCGTGATACGATGCTGCATTGGGATGGTTCTGCCGATCTACAAAAGCCAAATTCTGTTGCTATAGAGCATGCAGTGGGGATGTTGGATGTGGTGGTATGTATTTGGCGGGCCTATGTACTAAAGATGCGAGTTGTTTTGGTATCAAGCGCAAGCTATTTCTTATCTTTCTCTTTCCCTCTCTATCCAACGAGGAATAGATAATCCGTGACATCTCGTCACGAACCTACCTGTCTAGTGTCCGTTCCCCGTCCCCGAATATCCTCGCAAAGGCTATATCATAGGAACTCCACATCGTGAAGAAAGTGAGATCGGCCAGCTTGATCACCCAGGGCGGGCCGCGACCATCATGACCCGCCATCGTCCTTGTCAAGGTGAGTGTTAGAATCAAGAACGGACCCCACACCACCAGAAACACGGCCTTGCCGATCTGCTGGCGAACAGTCGTCGCTCGGTACGGTTGGATCTGAGACAGGTATGTTTGGTAGGAGACGGGGAGGTTGTGCTCGGCGGCACCGGTGATGATGAGGTTGAGATACCGTGGGGACGGTTGCGCGTAGCCTAGAGGATGGGGACGGACGAGAGGGCTCGATCGCGAGAGGAACGGTCTCCATAGACGGGACAGCATGCGCCGAGCATGGTGGTCGCCCTGGTCGACGGGCGCAAGAAGCGTGTGGGCCTTGAACGGCGTGGTAGAGGGAGGGTCGGGGACCGGGTCGGTCGGTTTGTAAGGGTCGGGGAAAGGGTAACAGTCCACGACGATGTCTTTGTATCCGCCGCCGCCGCCCTCCGTGGCTATGATGCGGGCGTAGTCGGACACGGTGACCTCGTAGACGACGCCGACGAGGGGTCTGTCGGACGGCGACTCCCGATGCGACGAGAGAGGCGTCTTCTCCGAGATCGAGACTCCCGTCGCATTATCGTCGATGTCATCTTCCTCGTTGTTGTTCCATTCCTCGGACGAAGTATGGCGGTATCGCGTGGCCGCAAAGCAAGGCTCGACGTAGGGCAGGCCGGGAAGGTCGAAGGTTAATTTTAAGTCCGGCACGACGACATTGATCTGCGAAAGCGGTCTGATGCCTCGTTTACCCAGAAAAGTCTCCGCAGCCAAGTTGGACCCGTAGGCCAGGTATAGGACGCTCTTTTCAGGGGAAACGGTCTCGAGGGGTTTGGTGGATGAGAGGGGAACTTGGTCGGCGAGCGCTTCGTCCAGGTCCAGCGACTTCTCAGCGATCGACTCTCGTCGCCTGGCACACGTTGTCTTAGGGAGGTGGCTTTGCGTCTCTCGAGAGGAAGCGTCAGCAGAGGGGGAAGAGGGAAGCAGTTCCCACAGTCGCTCGAGAGTCTCCAGAACGACGTTGCGAGAGGCGCGAGGGCCTTCTTCGACGCCGTGGCTGTCCGGATAGGGTGACGTCGGCATGTTCTGAAACAGCTAAAATGTCAACTAAGATGACGCGATATCTACCAACTATGAGAACAGCAGGTAGTCAGCCCTTTATCATTCATTATTGTCCTCGTACGAGATAGGCCCGGAGGCCCAAGCTAGTGCCCGTGTGACATCGGCGTTCGCAGATTCCTGGTCCGGGGCGAGCGAAGTCCGTCCGGCGTGGCGGTTCGGAGCGGAGCGGATTCGCATCCGGCATTGCTTACAATATCAAGAAGCTTTTGGAAGAGAAACGAAGGACAAGCACGGCGTCATCCATCTAGATCATAGCTACTGTTCACCCCGACGCTCAATACAGCCATTGCTTGGTCTTACTATCCAAACACCCACCTTCTGCCTCTTTCCACTCCGTTCTGATCAGGTCTGCCTTCTCTCTAGTCCGAGGTCTAATCGTTGCAGGATACTCCTCCGGCAAACACACAAACCCCTGAGTCAACCGGTCCGCGTCCGGTAGAATGGGACGTCCCATGGCATCCAGGGCCGGCGAAATATCAAATGCCCACAGAATCCCTGCCATGCCGAGGAACAAGCTGCGCTCAGCGACATGCATGCCCGGACAGATGCGACGCCCGGCCCCGAAGGTGAACATGTCGCGCTTTGTAACGTCCGGGTTAGTGGCGGCATCGTGGAGACTTTGCTCGTCGCCTTGATAGCGGTCGGGGTTGAAGATACGTGGATTGGGATGGCGTTTCGGATCCATGTGAATGGCCCACACGTTGTGCAGGACCCCCGCCCCCTTAGGGATCAGGTATCCCATGTATTCGTCATCCTGCGTGACGGCATGGGGCACGGCACCCAGAATGGCGGTTGGCATCCACCGTAATGTTTCCTTCATGCAGGCCCGGATGTATGGCAGCTGCGAGAGATCATCCATCACCGGCAGGCGATTCGGTCCGACGACCTGGTCAATCTCTGCCTGCGCCCTGCGTTGCACCTCCGGAAACAAGAGCATGGCCTGAACAAAGGCGTACAGGGTGTTGGAGGTCGTATCGGAGCCCGCTTCGAGAAGCGTCCCCGAGATATACGCGGCCTGGTCATCGCTGTACATCTCTCGCCTCTGGGATTCGAACATCCCAACGCAAAAGCATGGCTTGATGCAGTCGGACTGTATTTCCTCTTTGGCCCGCAACCAATAACTCAGGTAGAGTGGCTTTTCGCGCTGATGGAGTGCTTTGGCCTGTTTTTGGGTAGGGATTAGGAAATCCGGCAATCTTCCCAACCACGGGAAGAAGTCGATGATTGCCGCAGTCCCTGTCTGCGTGAGGGCCGCAAATTCGGCAACGCTCTCAAACAGCTGCTTTATTTTGGGATCCTCGTAGGTGGGCGTTCGCCAGCCATAGACCATCGTTGTAGTCAACGCGTTTGAGTAGCGGCGAATATGCTTGAGGAACCCGCCGGGTCGCGTTAGGAATTCATAGAGCATTTGCTTGTTCTCCAACACCTGGTAAGGTATATAGTTCTTGGAATTGACGATATTCAGCAGCCCGTGGGCCAGCTTTCGGGTCTGTCAGAGATGCAGGTCAGTTACCACTGAACGGGGATCTTAGGTCCCTAGAGGGTGAACGTACCATCCGCCAGGTTGGCCCATATCGCTGTTGATATTTTTTCATTCATTAATTGTTGTCGGTACTGGATAACATATGATGACCCACCATCATCAACACACGGAGACCACCGCTGCACAATGTTTGACCAATATACATCTCTTGTCGATCTGAATAGATCCTGCTTCGACGGTCGAGGAGTTCTTTGACCACTTCGTCACTCGAAATGACGATTAAGCATTTTGTCCCCAACATCAGACTGTATATCGGACCATATTCGCGAGCCCATCTCTCGAAGTGGAGATGTGCATCACGACTGGGCATCTGTATTGTCACTCCTTTAGAATTGACGTAAAGCAGAATTGGCCTGAGAAGCTATACCTGATGGATGTTGCCAATGATGGGTAAGGTGGGAGGACCGGGCGGGAAGTTCTTGGGACGATGGCCGATAGAAAGAAGTTTCACGATGACTATTGCCGCGATTGTGGCACCTAGGGCCGAGATGAAAGATACCATATTGAGGTGATTTAAAATGGCAACATTCGATGAAAGGCGAAGTGAAGGAAAAGAAAGCGCGGAAGAAGGGGGGTGGGCCATGGACTGGTGGATTGCTGCTTGATGCATTCCCAAGCACGGGGTGACTACCAAGTCTTTCTTGACTCCCTCATTATTTGCCATGGCTATCAAATTGCCTCGGGTTATACGTGTCTGTCAGAAGGTCCCCACCGACTGTTTCTGCAAACAGTGCTCATCAATGCGGTTTTGGGGTCTAGAGGAGCGGAGTATGCAGGGAGGGAGAAATACCGACGAACAAGATTTCGCCAACACATCAAGAGCGCCATGCAGGTCTGCAGAGGGAAAACATTCAACGGTCGAACATATGCACCACAGCAAATCACTTTTCACAATGCCGTTTGCCAACGTTCACTATCTTTGAATACCTTCGAGTCAAAGATCGGCCTGGGGCATCTGCTCAAAAATTCGTTAGCCGACCCTTCATGTGGTGTGTGTTTGTGTGTGTGTGTGTGACGTTTCCAAATGGT
This sequence comes from Aspergillus affinis, assembly GCF_023601865.1. NCBI lineage: Eukaryota > Fungi > Ascomycota > Eurotiomycetes > Eurotiales > Aspergillaceae > Aspergillus > Aspergillus affinis. The sequence goes on from NW_026515869.1 coordinate 74,916, forward strand.
GATGATAAAATTTAGAAAATAGAGGTCATGGTAATTGGCACTCCTGGTGATTTAGTTGATCAAGGCTCGATCTAAACCAACCCCAGTGGTACTCTATCCCGAGCTGCTGATGTGTAATACGACCGTTTCACTCCATGCTGAGCATCGAGTGCATCACTTGAGGGTCATTATCGGTCATTCTCCCTGCCATGTTAACTGTTGAGTGGAACAAACATCGCCTCAATGCTAGAAATTCGCCCCAGATCCTGGCTTTGGACCCTTTCCGTATACTCAGATGGGTAACTCGCAGGAATGGCATCTGTCCTGTCCCGAAGACTATTCTCAGTCTGTTGCCCGCATGGCTCCTTTTGCCCAAATTTTAATATCGTCGCATGCTGTGTAAGCCAAGGGGTGTGTGGTGATGTCTTGAATACGATCTCTCACTGCGCTGACAGTGCTTGAGATCTCTATCCCAACGGAGGCTACTTTTGTTACGATGGGAGGGAAGCTTCGCGAAACGGGAAGACGACGAAGTATCATCTACTGGCTCTTGCATCCCCGGATACAAGCTGCAGTATCGTCGCTTGTGCTACAGATAAGTGAGCATCCTCCTTTATAAGTAGATAGCGGTTTAGAGAGACTACTCACTGCACGTCTATTCCTTTGACAGGTACGACTTTTAAGCACCTCGGCACCGAAATCTACCAGATCTACCACGTCTGCTCCATCGCCCACAAACACCGAGATCGGTTCATCGAGTGTTTCCCATGCGAATACAGGCGCCATTGCGGGTGACGTCGATGGCGGCGCGAACGACCAAAGACCGACCAGACACCGACCGATAATCTTCGTTCTGAAGCTTTCGAAGAGCGCGGGATTCTCGCTGGCCCAGCTGAAAACCAACCAAGTGACAGAACTGTCGTCCGATAGCGGAGCTTCCTACGAGTTACCAACAGTAGCTTTGGATGATGATTTTGCGATCGATATGGTTATGTTCTTTTCCGAGCTGTTGGCCGGTCTCTTCTACCTCACGATACCCTTAAGACTTTTTAGTATATCGTTTCTGCCCTACCTAGTTCTTTCAGAGTTGGTTGAACGAATCAACAATGTTCTGGCCTTCAAGCTTTAGACACAAAGCTGAAGATTACTTTGCTCCATATTGGACGGTTTTGGTACTTGCTCCCGAGAGCACTCGGCTGTGCATCGTATACAGACCAGTTGTATGTGAAGAGAAAGGCATTGTACGGCCATTAAGGCCGTTGACCGTCGATCAATGAGCGGACATGATCGGGAGCTCTCGCGGTAAGTAAATCCTCGCCGAGGTTAAATATTGGGGCAGTGCGAATGAAGTGCTAACGAGATGACGTATCATATCCAAGATAAGTGCCTGCGAAATTGCCGAGAGAAGTGGGGGTGAGGAAGTGAGATAGTTCAATAAGAGGAGTAGCCCTGGAGATATTCCTACCGGATTCACGAGAAAACCAAAGGATGCTAACTGTCCTGCGTTGTTTTCTGCTACTCTACGGCATCGATCGTTGCTACCATGGACACAAGTCATATTCCCAAATGTAGAGGGCTGGTCTCCTACGGTCCGTACAAATCTGGCGGGTGGAGATTGCAGAACCTCACAACTCGGCCTTTGAGGGGAAAGGAAGTGCTTGTTGAGATTGTGGCTTCGGGAATTTGTCAAACCGATCTACACTTTGCGGGCGCAGACAATGGCCCTGGGGTCCATTATCCTCGCGTTATGGGGCATGAAGGTGCGTCATTTTTGCTCGAATGAGAGTATAACACCTTTCAAAATATTCAAGTGCGACAGTCGATCAAAGCCGCAGTAGGAGAATATGAGCTGACAGTGGGCATGCAAGGTGCTGGGTACGTTCGAGATTTTGGGCAGGGGGTCCAGGTGGCCAAGGTGAACGATCCAGTCATACTATCATTTTCTGCTTGCAAAAGCTGTGAGCCATGCGGGCGAGGAAATCCCGCACATTGCGTGAGGTTCAACGCCATCAATTTTGTGGCCGAGCCCGACAACCTCGTCTTCAAGGAAGCATCCTCGACGCGGAGGCATCCCGACATCTATGGTCAGTTCTTCGGCCAATCGAGCTTCTCCAGCTGGTCCATTGTGCGAGAAGACTCGGTAATAAACGTGTCCGGCATGGTCGAGACGAAAGAGGAGCTGCAGTTACTTTCGCCGCTGGGCTGTGGAATCCAGACCGGCAGCGGCGCAATCATCCATGCAGCCAAAGCGGGCGTCAATGATCGCGTCGCCATCATTGGCCTGGGAGGAGTTGGTCTGAGTGCCGTCATGGGAGCCAGGCTTGTAGGTTGTGCTCAAATCATTGGCATCGATCAACATCAGTCTCGCCTGGAGCTTGCAAGGGAGCTCGGAGCAACGCATGTCATATCAACTGAGGGCATGTCCGACCTGCAGGCGACAACAGAGGCCGTCCTCAAAATGACAGATCACCTGGGAGCGAACATCACTCTGGATACGACCGGGGTCCCGGCGTTAATCGCGGAGGGAGTGAAAATGACGGCCTTCAAAGGAAAATGTCTACAGGTTGGGACTGCCCCTGACACGGCCACGGTGACCATTCCCATCCACGAGTTTATGGTGGCGGGGAAACAATTCATCGGAGTGGTGGAGGGCGACGTGCAGCCACAGGAGTACATTCCCCGATTAATTAATTGGGTCAAGGATGGCCGCCTTCCTTTGCAGAAGATCGTGAAGTTCTACCAAGCTGCTGACTTCGACCGGGCCATCCGAGATATGCAGTCAGGCTTTACTATTAAGCCCATTATTCTGTGGTGATGAAGTCTTAGTCTATCAATCTGCCTGTTTCTTAGTAGAAAGACAAGAAAAGAGTACTCCGTAAACGATAAAGACAAAAAACCGAGGACGAAGACGACTTCACCTGCGAGATGCAAACCCCTCCTCCTTTTTGCCCCTCGGCGGACACTTCATCCACACCCACAGCTTTAGTTTCACTGCACCTCGTGGAATCAGCCCTATCATAGGGCACCGCCCATTTGATTCCACAATCAAAGGTGGCTTGCAGCAGGTTTCTTCTGCTCGTGTCCTCCGCACTTATCACGGAGCATTATTACTACTATTCGGAGAGATCACATACACTGCATGATGCTCTTGCACTGCCCCTCCCCCGCTCTCCCTCCAGCTGTCCCTCAAAGGCGATCTGTAGAAAGTTCATACCAGAGATTGTTTGATCAAAACTGACCCTATAATCTGTGTGAAAATCCTGCATTTTGTCTGCTGGTCGGAATGCGCGGATGTACACCTAATGCGTCCAGCGAAAACAGACCAGCTACTATACCTGTCACGTAGCCAGCGGTCTTCACTGGAACCTTGATACGGGTTGCTTCTACCATGACAGAATAGCATGCATCGTACGACATGCTAAGCCATTTGCCAAACCCACGAATTCCAATTGAGTTAGAGAGTCGCCAAAAACAGGCAGAGACGAGAAAGAGTAGATACCTCCTTGGGTATCTCCATCATCAGGCATCCCAACATGCAGAAAACATGTCCATCTACCGGTTTCTCAGAACCATCATTCTGGCCTGAAATTCATGTGGTGGATGATGATGTGCACACCTATCGTGCTTGACGTGGTTCCAACAAAATCCCTCCAAAGCGGACGGAGGAAATGAGGGGTTGGGATGGTTGAGCTTGTGGTTGAGACAAAGTGTCAGCTATATATCGGCCAGCTTCGGATGGTCTTTGTCATTTCTGGACTCTCTCATCATCTGCCAAAGCCCTCCATCCGTTTACCTTTTCATTCCCTCGAAACCCTGAATCGAGTATTCAACCAGAAGTCAAACCCACCGACCATTCAAAACCATACCCTTCATAAAAACAAGCAAAATGTCTGCCAACCCCAACATGGTGAACGCCAAGCAGCCCGTGATGGTCACGATCCCTGCGGATGCGAAAATCGGTATCACTGGCAGGACGAACGCGGACTACCATCAAAAGGTCACCGTCAAGGATGTGACCGGAACGACTCAATATGTCTTCCAAGGAAGCGGCGAGGGGAAGGCGTTGACCCTGCACGGAGGGAGCGACAACTCGCGAGTGAGCCTCGAACCTATCACCGGTGGCCGAATGCGCACGTTGGCCATCAACTTCGAACACTCCAGCGAGGGCCCATCCGGTACCTTTACCGACTCACTGGCCCTGAACCCGACAATCCAAACCATCCACGATGCGAGCAACAACGTCAAGAACATGTACTGGGAGATCGCCAGTGAGGACAACGTCGACATGGACTACAACGATGCCATCATTCGCATCGAAGCCGACTTCTAAGCACTTCGGAAATCAAATCGCATTAGTGGTTTAGGAAAACGAAAACAAGAATGTTGGATTGGAGAAAAAGTGACCTGATAACATGGATTTTCAACTACAGAATTGTAGTTTAGCTGTCTGAGGACATGCCTCTCACTTACCTACTACTAGCAGTAGTCAATCAAGTCTTCTATTCTCTAAACAGTCTGTCCCGTGAAAGTGCTGTAGACGAGCCAATATTGCGGAACTAGTACTCTGAAACCATCGAACGTGAGGGGGAGAAAATCTGGGGCGGTCACAGAATTCGTTCGAGGAAGGCAGGGAGATGTTCTTTCCTCAGGCCATCTTCATGGCAGAACAACGGGGACATCATGTGATTCCAACCTTTCAGGGACTTATCCTTCTCTTCCCCTCTCTTAGATGCCATACCGATTATCATAAAAGATGACTTCGCTCTCTACCTATCCATAAATGCAGGATGTCGCAAGCTTCTGCATCAACCGTTCGTGAAGGGTTTGAGCTAGATTGCATGAGAGTGTTAGCTTCGCACATTGGAATTCCTGTTGCAGAAGACAATGGGAGCGAGTCGGACTATGCGATAGAGTTGGTCTAAAAACTTGACATGTGTGGTTTCCTGGGCTAACTCCGATTGATCTCTAAAGCCAGTTAATGAACACCCTCTTGCGTTCGACATCTCCCATCGTCCGATCGAGTCTGCTGGAGGTTATATGCATATTGGAACAGAAAAAAACATCCTTACCAAAGAGCTTTTATACAATATTCTCACGGTTTTTGTCATACATTTTACTCAACTCGGCAACCGAGGCCGGACAAAACGCTGGGCTCCACCTTCTGCTGGTCAGGCTTGGTTTCCACGGCTCAGGCTGAACACTCTAACTCCGACTAGGACCTTCTTGAAGATACAGGAAATTCGTCGATAAATTGCCAACTCATTTACCAAAGAGATCTGGGGAGATCTGTTGACCTGCAGCACAAGTTGATCTTAGTCCTGTTCCGTCTTTTCGTCAACAGACGGAAAGAGCTTCGTTTTCGCTTATTTGTCAGTACAGCAATTATTATAGACGCTGAAGTACGACTCACATATCCAAGATAGGCAAAGTGTTGGTAGAGTTGCTATCAGAATGCAAGGACGGTGGCTTAGTTGCTAGGTTGAGTCATGCCACCTTGGCTGGGTACGACGCTACGAATCTTTTTGATAGGACTAATCTAACGGTTATACTTCAGAATCGTGCCCTTGCTATCTCGGAAAACAGATATTACCCTGAAGCTTTTTGCAAGTGTTATCATTCAAATACTTACAACAAGAGAGGCAATTGTATGGTCGCCAGATAGGACGAGGCACAGGGAGATTTTCTTCAAGCATCTCCATGAAAGCACAGGCGATTTGGTGCAATCCTTCCACGAATATGCCAATGAGATTAAAAATTACCCGTCAGGTACATTGGGATTACGGCTAGAGAGAAATGTTACTCCTACGCCTTCTTGCTACCTTCTTCAATCTGTTAGTATCGACTCAAAAGTGTTGGCAGAGGGCAGCATTTTGGCTGTGCCAGGATGCAATAATTTGAGTATTATACACACCGTGGATCGTTTATCAACACGGTCTTTCAGATATATTGAAGTTCCTCTTGAGTTCATCCGATGGACTAGATACACCCCAAATCCTACGGAAGAACATGCGACCCGTTTGGACCTGTTCTATGAGAAATCGAAGTTTATACTGATCGACGGGAAGATACAATATCTTGATGACGTGGTGTTCAGTCTATTATCCAGCAGTGATCTCACGGCACTACATACCGAAATTCAGAAGACAGGCAGCTCGGCGACACCAGGCTCGGTTGCTAGGAAACCATCGTCAATTTTGCTTCGCCTTGACCATGCGGATAATGTTCATGAATGCAGTACTGAAGGAGGAGAGAATGCAACGAGCGAAAAAGAAATCAGCCGAAGGGACCATGACGACTACATCAATACCCAAACTATGTCTTTTCGAAAAGGATCGGACCTGTTTACTAGGAATACCAGAGCCCCGCTACCTAGGACCCGGGACTCACTGATTTTTCATCTGCAGCATACACAAAAGGAGTTTGACACACCGAGCTCGAGAGCTGCTGCTGACTGGGCCAAAGACTTTCGGCTAAATGCTCGTGATGCGGGCAACGAGGACTCCAAGGACGGAGGATCTAGTTATATACTGTCATCACCGAGTAACTTGAGGCAGAGAAATCTTGATACTGCCACATCTCCTGGGAAGCGCAGGAGCTTAGCGGGAAAAATCCCGAGCATCGAACTAGACGAAGAGATAGTCGGCGAAAGAGCTGGAGGCAGGGGTCAACAGATCGGGGGAAAACTTGCTGCAGCCTTCCAGAAAGCCGAGCCACTACGGACGGAACGTGAGGCCACGCCAAAGAGTGTAATAGAGATCGAAATTCCCGACAGCCAAGAACGTGACCCGAGCATGCACGAAATGGACTATGAACCGAATGCGGAGAACTTAGTCGAAGGTTCAGACAAGAAAAGCGACAATATTATAAAAGACGGACGTTCAAAAAATGACACGAGAAATGGCGGGCAAACTTTCCCCGATGACTTGGAGGCAAGCTTAAGGAAGGCCATAGTGGATAGCAATGGAAGCCCTAGGCTGATGTCCCGAGTAAGGTCAAAAGGTATAGGGCAAAGCGAGGACCAGCCGGCCACGGACAAGACACCCAGGGTTGAACCTCGCAAGACGAAAAACCCCTTCAAGTCATTTGACGATGAATCCGGATATGATGCAAGCAGCGAAGAACTCTCGGATGGGATGCCTGATTCCGATGGTGATTTTGGTCGGTCAACTACCAGCCAAAAACCAGCAATTAATCGCAATTGGACACCAATACTTGATGCAAAGACAGTCAAGATTGACTACGATAGTAGGGTACCAAGATGGGCATACTATTCTGAATCCGAGCGCCCGGTCTTCTCTTCGAGGTGCCCCAGCATCGGGGTACCAAGAAAGCAACATGGCGAGAAACTTGCGAGAACGAATCTTGTCGAGCCTAAGAACCAACCGGACTTTCTGACATGTCTAAGAGAGCCTATACACTGCACTTGTCTAACACATTCCAGCATGCAGACCAAGAGCAACAGCAGGCTCCGAGGAGCAGATGCTAGCCTAGAGCAAGGTGATCGGGAGACTGAGCAATACCAACGAACACACGAGAGACAGCCCTATGAATTGACTAGCGACTTGGATGGGGAGATTTTGACAAATTCCAGTGTTGGTACTAAACAACGATCGAACGATATCAGCCAGGGCAAATCGCTTCTAGCTCTTCAAGAGAGTGCTAAGAAGATGTCGATGAAAACAAAGAGGGTAAGTAGATCCGTGGATAGATGGCCTTCCTCCGCTGTTATTTTTCCTTCTGTCTGTCTTTGTTTCCGGTAGTTTGTTAATGTCTCGAACAGCATCTGGCTCGTCAATTAGAGAATGAACGGGAGGTAGCCGGCCAAGTTTTAGAGCAGTATCGTCGGGATTGCAATCATGTTCTTGATCAGCTTCTCGAAGGGCAGGAGGAACGGATCCGAGTTTGCGAGGAACAGATGAATACCATTCAGAAGCAACATAAGGAAACCTGCGAATCCCTGATCCATCGTCTGAAGGAGGACGAGCTACGAATTCGCAAGAGAACATCCATGCATGTGACTCAGGGTCTGGAAAAAAGGGGTCGAAAGCGGAGGAGAGTTAATTCGCCGGGGCGCCGGACAAGCTCGGCGGATATTGGCATGGCTTCGGATATCTCTAAACGGATAGTTCAGGTAGTACCGGGACCTGGCCATCATTCTTAGCACAGCGGGGTTTTTATGACGGGCGGAAACACGCTTTATCTGTATTTCTAGCTGCTTGTTCACCAGAAGAATGAGAAAAAACCGAGGAGTCATCCCTGGACGGGCCTCTACGGAGTATTTCTGTGCAACTTCCCCTACATAAAAGTTATGGAGGTACTGAGTACACCGGTGTACTTACTGTACATACAGTAGACGAGATGACAATGACGTCAGGGACCAGCAAACATACACAAACCCGCCGCAGCCAATGAGAGCGGCGCCGATCTCATGACCGGGACTCAGGCATCCAGGCACTCATTGGCTCTCACCGAAAGCACGTGCCCTCTGGGCCGATGACTCCTCGGCCGATGTAGGAGCCAAAGAATGAAATGGAATGGAATGACTGCGAGAGAGAAAGAAAAAAAAGGAGACAGTCATTTTGAAACTCTTCATTCACTGCTTCCTTACCTGACGAATTCCAAGAGCCACCTTGTAAACTACGGTTGTCTTCTCTGCGCTCTGCTGTTCTTACATTGAGCACCCTCTCTCAACTTTCCTTCTTTCCTGCCCCTCCGTACTCAGCTTCCCCGCCATGTCTGTGAGTCAATGTTGTGCCTCGTGTCTCAACCACGACCCATTGTGAACACCCTCCCTAATCAATTTCACAGTTCTTCATTGAGAACCCCAATGTGGGGGATCAAGCCAGTCTTGAAGATTCGAGAAGTATGTTTTTGCGACCGAATTCTATTCTCCCTCGATTCAATTCATTAATTGGCGATTTGCATTTGCTGTCCAGTTCGAGGATACAATCCTCTGACACCCCCCAACCTCCTCCAACATGAGATCGCATTGACGGAGACCTCTCGGAAAACGGTCATGGAGGGCCGTGAGGAGGCCATCGCTGTCGTTCACGGTACGGATACTGACAAGCGTCGCCTGATGGTCGTCATCGGACCATGCTCTATCCACGACCCCGAAATGGCCCTCGAGTACTGCGACCGTCTGTTGAAGATGAAGGAGAAATACAAGGACGAGCTATTGATCGTCATGCGATCCTACCTGGAGAAGCCCCGTACTACCGTTGGATGGAAGGGTCTCATCAACGATCCGGACATCGACAACAGTTTCAAGATCAACAAGGGTCTGCGGACCTCGCGTCAGCTTTTCGTTGACCTGACCAACAAGGGAATGCCCATTGCGAGTGAGATGCTGGATACTATCTCGCCTCAGTTCCTGGCCGACTGTCTCTCCGTTGGTGCGGTTGGTGCGCGCACCACCGAGTCGCAGGTCCACCGGGAATTGGCTTCGGGTCTCTCCTTCCCTGTCGGATTCAAGAACGGCACCGACGGCTCTCTGGACGTCGCGGTGGATGCCATTGGGTCTGTGAAGCACCCTCATCACTTCCTTTCCGTCACTAAGCCGGGTGTCGTCGCTATTGTCGGCACTGTCGGCAACCCTGACTGCTTCGTCATCCTTCGCGGTGGAAAGAAGGGCCCCAACTACAACGCGCAGAGCATTGCCGAGGCCAAGGCCAAGCTCACCTCGCAGGGAATGGAGCCCCGCCTGATGGTCGATTGCAGCCACGGCAATTCCGAGAAGAACCACAAGAACCAGCCCAAGGTGGCTGCCACTCTTGCCGAGCAGATTGCTGCTGGCGAGACCGCAATCATGGGTGTTATGATCGAGAGCAACATCAACGAGGGTAAGTGTGATTGACATCGGGATAAAGGATCAACGAATTATAAGCTAACCCTCTTCGTAGGCAACCAGAAGGTGCCGCCCGAGGGCAAGGCCGGTCTCAAGTACGGAGTCAGCATTACGGATGCTTGCATCCACTGGGAGGACACCGAGTCTGTGCTGGAGAATTTGGCGCAGGCCGTGCGAGCTCGCCGAGAGAAACTGGCCGCCTAATAGGAGCCGAGCCGACTTGGGTTTCATGAACCTAGTTGCATTAATATTCGAAAATATCTTTTTTTTGTTTAATGGTTCCAATGGGATTTGACTATAATAGCGATGTTTTAAAATAAAAGCACGATTATTTTTTTTTTGGATTCTTGAAGAACCGGGGTTTGACATCAGTACTTCTATTCTACTCTCTGGATGGTAGGGAGCGCAATGCTTGGCGGTTGTGCAACCTCAGGCACACACGTCTTCGTGGAGTTTCATCAACTTCCACAACCATCCCACTCGTCAATCCCAAAGTCATCGACACCGCGGACTGAGACTGTATTGACAAATCTCAAGGAACAACAATACTTCGGACTTTTCTAATCTCTTCGTCTCCTTTGAGTGCCATGGGTTCAACAAGCGGAACGCCTCCAAATGCGGCCTGTGGGTCACTGAATGAAGTCCCTGGCTCTTGAAGCTTTTATCGTCGACGTCAGAACGGCTCGCACGGAGGAATGCTAGTGCAACGCTCGTGAGGACAGTGTGAAAAAAAGTGATAGTAATCAGCGATGATTCTTCTATTTCCCCTTCTTTGTGCTGCAAGTTTGCTTGTGCTCGACTCGCCACAAGTTTACTCTTCCAGATTCTCGAGACTCTAGTCTTGTCAACCCGTCAATCGCTCCTGATGTGCTTAAATAGCGCTGGTTGTTGTAACGGGCTACAATCGATCTCCAATACCACGTCGTCTCCAACTACATACAGATAGGAAGTCTGCTTCCGTTCCGGCCAAATCGTGATCGGATTTTCGCTTAATTCGTTTCGGATGCAATGAATTAAACCTCAAATATGATTCTTTGAATATATTTGCGCCTGCTCATACTAAGCAGCGTACATTTGCCGGCGGTTCGCTCCGGTCCTAGGCCTGGCTGAATTCGATTACAGCATTCTTCCAGGTTACGCCCCCTTTTGCTTTGTACAACCTACCGTGAGCGGAGTGACCAAAGTAGCCCTTCCATCTCTGTCTTGGCTTGATGCTCGACTTAGATAGCAAAATGCCACCTATGCTGGTCGCCCCAGAAACAAAATTGGGCAGGAGGCATGAGCAGGCGCTCTGCTGGGACCTATGCGCGGCGTGCGACACAGAGTCTAGTTCTAATGAAGAATTTGGCACCGCACAACATAACCCTGGTACACCATCAACACACCTCAGTGTTGAAGATGACAGGCCAAAATTATGTGAAGCTTGCCTTGCCTCACAAAACCCTGGCATTCCATCTAGCATCGCTAGAAAGATGTTGGAGCTTCTACCGGTCGAAAGCCATCGTTCCCTGCATTTGACATGCAGAGCTTGGTCTCGAGCGGTTGGTAGCCTCAATTTGTTGAATCGCCCTGTAGCCAATCTCATTCCAGCCGAAATTTTACTACAGGCCTTCGTCATGTTGAGTCCTCGCGATTTTGACAACGCTCGACGGACCTGCTCCCAATGGATGCGCATCAGCTTGAACGAAGGCCTTCTGGCGAGTATGCTAAAGAAGGCTGGCTGGTGGAACTCATGGCTCCGCGACTGTCGGGAACAGTGTCCCAGGAATATTGACACCGGGGCGGAGAGTGTAGTGTGGAGAATGAGCCGTCGTCTTGCTACGGAATGCATTCTATCAGGCAGACAGATGAACGCGGAGAGAACCGGGTTCGTGACAACCACTTTTGTTGACTTCTCCCAACTGTTGCAATGGGGCTTTTCGAAGGAATCTCTTAATCCCCACTCGAACGAGATGTCCATGTCCATGTTTCATGCGAGCAACTGTGGCAACTACTTGATGGCTACCTCTGCTAGCAGCATTTGCATATATTCTCTCCTCCCTAGAGGATCTAGCGAGCTCAAGTCTTCTACCGCCGAAAGCCCTCAAAAAACCGATATTGTTCTTGTCGCAACTGTCGTGTGTCCTACCTGGATAGTATCGGCTACCATATACTCTAGCTCCTCGGAGTTGGTAATGGCTGCATCTTTATCTGACAGGACAGGCTTCATTTGTAACCTGGTTCCTTGCCACGACCGTTCTGAGCCGGCAAGTACCCGATATTTTGACGACCACAGATTCTTGCCAATGAAAGTTATGTCCCAACACTGTTTTAAAAATCTAGGTTCTGCCGGAGATCCGTCGCGCAGTGTCTCCATCTGTCCTGATCGTCGGTGTGTGGGATTCGGCTCTGAAGCTGGCGTCCAGCTTTACTGGTTTGACGAGAAAACCGAAGAATACCGCGAAAGAAAAATACCTTTGTCCCAGCCGTCCGATGTACTGCATTTTCTATCTAGCAGACCCGAGGATGCCCCTACTGAGCTGCGATTGATATCTTCACTCGCAGGGCCCGGAGGCTCGGGATTTGAATTTCATAGAGCAGGAATCTACGATAGTCACCAGGCCTGTCCGGATCATCGTGTGACAGATAAAGAGTCATTTGTTCGATCAGCTCCGAACGCAAGTGTAAATCTAAACGTGATTAGGGCAACCCACTGTCACCACTATCGTGCCGTTCCTCTCGAGGATGGATTTCACATACTGTTCATCGAGCCGCGCACGAATTTGCTCTGCATAGGACCGGATGCACAGTTAGGAGGACCCCCAAGTCTCATGAAAGCACTTGCTTGTATTCCACCTTTGGAGGAAGGCTCTCTTGGCCCTGGAAATGGAGGGGCAGTTCCTAATGTTTTTGCGGCCGGTTCAGACCTGGACTGGGGCCTGCGAATCGTCGCAGTCTACAATAATCAACTGGTGCTCTATTCCGTGCCCTTAGATGTCTATAATGTGATCCGGCAAGAGCGCGAAGGCCCAAGCGACAGTGTCATGGGCGATAGCGACCTGGCCAGAGACTGGTTTATCGAGAACCAAATATCGCCCAAGCGGGGTGAGAGTTTAGTTCAGGCCCAGAATGGTGACTGGGACTTTCTACTCAGCACGAGCTACCGTCCAACAACTATGATGTGGCCATTCAAGATATACGGCAAGGAAATCGGACGGATGGACGACGTGGTCGAATTGGCTCTACAGACATCACACGGAGGCGCTCGAGTCTGGGCATTCAGCGCGTCTGGCAGAGCGCAAATCATTGATGTCGACACCTTCACATCAAGTGCCCGGCCAGCTGCAAGCATCCCATGCCAATTACTATCCATCGGCCTTGATGGCGAAGTCTCGTCCCCTGAATTGATTGATCGGTCCGAACCCGTATCACGATCCACTCAATATCCACGAACGTGGGAACATGACGGGTCAGGTGCAAGATTCCGTGGGAAGCGCTTCGGTACTCATCGATTATATCAAGATCTGCATGATAAAAAGGGCCCCGGGGAGTTCTCTCACCCGCCCCAGGCCGCGAACAAGCGAACTTCTTTTTCAGCATGTATTGTGGATTTCAACATCCCGGAATCAAACGCGCAAGATGAATATTGAACCGGTCATTCAGACTTGAAAGTACCCATTTTTATCCACCGCCACCGTCTAGACTAGATACCATAGATCACGATTGATTAATGGCTGTATCAATGTCTGCTCTGTGTCCTTTATTTCTACCAGAAAAGCGAAACAAGCACCCCAGGCACCTGAATCTGAATTTCCACACTGCATGCCATGAAGGCAACTTAAGATATTCAAAAACAAAACCGAGCCCTCCTTCAGAAGCACCGAGCAAGTAAATTAGCCGCGAAGCCGACCACTTATATTAGTTAGAGAAACATTATCTATGGGACTTGAAACATCGATACAAAACGGAAAGCAGATAACCTGGCCCATGGGTACCAAAAAAACATAGGGAAGACAGTCTCATTAAAATACAATTTACAGGGCACGTCGAGAAAGGAAAGACATGATGGTGGTATCAGGGGAATCTCGAGATATGTAGCATAGCGTCGTATATCGTTGTCATAGGCATGACCAGCAGTGAAGCAATGAAGAAGTGAAGAACGCAAGAAAGTCGTCAAAAAAGGCAACGCAGATTGGAAGATCCTCGCTCTTCTCGAATTATGTACCGAAAGGTAAAGAGGATTAGGGAAGCCAAGTGGCTTGTGGTTGAGGCAGACAGGCTGTGGCTGGTGGGACTGGGAGAGTACTCTTAAACAGTGTTGGTCTGCTGGCCGTGTCCTGGGAGCCATGCGTCACTGAGCGGTAGAATGAGACTCGGATTGACATATTTCCTCAACCTTGAGTTCAGCTCTGGGGCGCCGAAGCAGGGAGGGAGAGCATCGCGGTCGAGACCAGATGGGGGTGAAAAGGTAGCCGAGGGCGAAGGAGAAATGTCCCCGCCACCGGGGCGGTCTCGGTCAATGCTCTTGAGAGCAATGAATTTCATCAGTGGTTCATAGCTCCTGGAAAAGAAATAGCTGAACCATACAGTTGCACCGAGAAGGGGCACAAGGAGCAATGATCGGGTGATTGCCCTGCGAAGGGACAGGACGCCGATCATTGCTAGCTGGAAAAACATCAATCCAACCAATACCCGGTTGCAAATCATGGGCCATGCTCGCCCGGTGGAATGTTGCTGATGGTTCATCGCGTAGAGTAGCTGGTATTTGTAAATGAACCGGCCGATTGTGAAGTACACAAGCCCGAATAGACAGATCAGCCACGAACTGGGGAACACGCTGTAGACGACACAGATAACCAGGATTAGGATGGTCTGCGGGATGGAGTATCCGTAGCTGAATGTAGGGGGAGTCGACAGCTCTGCGTAGTCTCGAGGTGTTCTCGCGGTCAGGAAGTTGAAAGGGTACAGAGCAACGCTGCCGAATTCCAGGAGTCGGAAGGGGAACAATCCTAATCCTTGCAGGATAATAAGGTTAATATAAAAGGGAGCAAAACCTTCCAATGTCTGGGCCAGTGCAAATGCAATGGTGGTTGCGTCTTTGAACACGCCTCGCAGCTTATCCAAAAAGCCGTAGAATGTCGTTGCTGCTCCGAACACAGTGAACACAAGGAATAGGTTGAAGAACGAAAAGAAGAAGTTCTTGGATATGACCGATAACTCCACATCGCCCCGCGACATCATTCCTTGCAGATTAGATAACCCTGGAGATACAGTTAGAATGCGTAAGGACAAATGGAAGTCATGGCAAAGCATGGAGACTCACAATTGTACAGGTATGGGACGGCTACGGTCAACAGCGAGAGAACCAAGGTCGGCAAACCAGTTTGGACAAGAGACCCGAGAATAGCATGCCGAGCAAGTGCATCGGCCAACTGAGGGAATACTTTGCCGAGCGTCTGCAGGTTCAAAAGATACGCGAATGGAACCAGAAGAGCTGACCAGAAGATTGTTAAAAACCCGATCACCCCTGTGATAAACCAAGCTTGCATCATTCGTCGCGAACGCGGCTGGTACGTGTTTTTCCAGACGACATCAGCCGGGGCAGGCGCTAGTCGGGCAAGAAGACGCATAGGATGGGGATCGAGAATGGTTTGGACGAGCATCTGCGAGGCAGCGATGGACTCCATGGTAACAAAAGCTAGCTCGGTAGGGGGGTATTCTTTTTCTCGCGCGATCTGGATATGTTCGTCGATCCTCCTCAATTTCTCCTCGTAATAGTCGATTGCATCAATACTCTTGTACCGCAGTTTGAATGGCCCATACCAGATGCGGACCGTCGGCCTTTTTGACGCATAATCAGAGATATGAGCCCGTGCGCTCCCTGATAGAAGTTGGATCCGATCACTGTCTCCGTCTGATGCCAAGCTCGAGCCTCGTGGTTGATGTACTGCTAAGGGTAGAGTGTTCAAGTTAGACTTCGCTCGCTCATACCCCAGGTGTTTTGTCCACGCTCTCTCCAGTTTGCGCAGTATTTTGAGTCGCTCATCGATCAAAAGGTCTAGTTCGTGCCAATCTCTACACAGTGTAACGCTCTCGATCTTGCCAATTTGCAGACCTTCCACAAATTCCCTTATCTTCTCCTCGGAGCCCATCTCCTCGGGAATGCCAGACAACCGAATCGTCCTATCCGTGGTGCTGGTTTGACTTCCGAGATAGTTTTGTCTTATGCTGATGATTTTGTTTGTCTCTTGGAGAAGCAGGTAGACGGCCAGTCCACTGAAAAGATATGGAAATATCACATACATCCACAAGTAGTTGGGATCCGATATGAGCTTTTTCTTGTCCTTGTCCCCATCAAAAGCTTCACCGTCATTGCCGTCCCATCCGGGAACGCCGGATTTACCGATATATTTATAGTGAATGGGAAGAATTATTACCAAGGCAACAATGAACACCCCGGAGAGAAGTCGGATCGCAAATTTGAAAAAGGAAAGGAACTAGATTGAGAAATTTCGTCAGACATCCTGGCTCTGCTTGGCAAGGACAAGACAGGGGACAAAGCACTCACAACAAACGCATCCAAGCCAGCAGAATGTAACACCTCCTCTTCAGTTATCCTATGTAGAACCGGTATCCATCCGAAGAAGCTATCAGGAAGTTCTGGTAGATGCGATGCCGCACCGCATTGTCGCCTGCGTGCGGCATACAGCTCTGTCCATTTCGGTCGCAAAACCTATTGACTCGGAGCATGGTTAGAAGAGCACTTCCAGGTGGTATTCATCTTTGTTGTGAGACTCACGCAGAATGCCATGAATGCGGATAACCCCACCGCAACACTAATCACAAGCTGCGTGTAAAGGTCGCGTTGACCTCTCGTTTGATCGTCCCACCGCGGTTGGTGTCCTCCCCCCGGTGTGTCGCTCGCCACAGCTGCAACTGACAGCACAGCTGTGGCGGCAGACTCGCTGAGAGACATGGCTCTCGATAGGACACGATTATAGATGTAGTAGTTTCGGTCCGAGTTAAAGTAAAGGTCTTTGTTAATGCATATGGGCACGCGGCTGGTTTTTCGCGGAAATGCTGCGCAAGTTCAAAATAATTGACGTCAGAGGTATGAAACCTGTTGCACCGCGTCGCAGGGGGT
The DNA here is from genome assembly GCF_023601865.1 of Aspergillus affinis. Classification (NCBI taxonomy): domain Eukaryota; kingdom Fungi; phylum Ascomycota; class Eurotiomycetes; order Eurotiales; family Aspergillaceae; genus Aspergillus; species Aspergillus affinis. Next base: position 91,865 of record NW_026515869.1, read on the forward strand.
GGAGGAAACGCGAATGAAACACCTAATAATGAAAATTCTCAGGAAGAGCAACAAATATGGAGGCGTAGCGCTTTATGATCTGAAAACTGGGCAAGGAAAAGTCCAAGCTTGATTGAGTTGGGCGATTTCGACGAACGCATTTGACGATACCCAAAGTAGTAAGCAGTGCGTTGTGCATCCCGCTGACTCAGCTACATGGAATTATGCCACTGCCTTTGCGTACATTCTATTCTACTGATAGGACTGATCGCAAGGACAAAAATGGTATAACGAGCCTAGCCAAAACCCCAATAGTGGGCATATTTTATCATCTTTGTGTGTCTGTATATTTAAAATGCGCAGGCTATTCTGTCATGGCTCTCACCCTACGTTCTTCACGACGAATAGCGTAGTGCATCATAATAAACATCGAGCAGACACCCAGCAGACCAAGCCTGTGTGGGAGACTATAAGATCGGGAAATTGTTCAAGTCAGCAGTTACAATATGACAGGTATGGGAACAGATCAGAACATACCGAGTCTGCGCAATGTGCACCGCCCTGGTTCGTCAGCTCCGTGAGACCCTTCCAAGGACTTTCTCGAAGAGCCCGTTTGCACCCTTCTAACCGGCGAGTCACTTGCTGGTAAGCTTCGGTTCTTTCCTCAGGTGTCTTCCTTCGAGCAAGATCAAAGTAGAGGAAAGCTCGGAGGAAGTAACCGCGCTGCCAGACCCACTCAGGACCTTGGTGATAGTTCCTACCCTTGGAAGTCGCGAAATCAGTTGAATCTTCCGAGTTGTTGTAGTTGGGCCGATAATTCAAGTCAGATGGATCGAGCGTGGCCATTCCCATAGGGCCGACAAGCACAGTATCTGCAAGAGCGAGAGCAGCCAAGGCTTTGGTAGGGGTAAACAGGTCTGGTGATACCGTCATAGCAATGGGAAAGTTCGATCGAAGCTGGTAGTCCTCATACGGCTTCCCGGATCTGTATAGATCCTTGTATATGCCGCGGCGATTGATGATTGTGGAATCAACATCGTACTGACTGTTCTCACTCGGATCAAGGGGCACGTAATAGCAACGCTCGAAGCTGTTTTTGATTCTTCCAGCCCAGTCATCGAAGGTTACTGATTTATCGTCTACTTGGACCTTGTCGTGAGGATAGAGGCCCCTTTGATGGAGACTGGTGACCCATTTCAGGGTACTATAAACCAGACCAGTGATTTCAATGGCTGCACCGTCTCGTGGCGTCCCAGGAAAGCCCTTGTTTCCAGCATTCTCGCTCTCGCCCATTTTGTCTTGCCATGTTCCGCAATTGGACTGACTACCTCCAAATATTAATCCTGTCTCCCAGTCGACAGCGACGTCTATCTGAAAGCCCTCTGCCTTCATTTGCACATCTAATTCCGGTCCCGCATTGTATTCCCGGAACGACAACCCGCTGGCATGGCGTTGGAAGACCTCTTGAATGATGTCGGAAACTGTCGAGTGTTGAGAGTACGCCCGCGGATCATCAAATGGGAACCAGGTGTCGTCATACGGTAAGAACCTGCGCGGAACCTGTTCATTCAATATTTGCAGTCCATCTGGTGCCATTTCTGTATAGTCTTGAATGGCTTGCAATAGAAACCACACCGAATCGCGTGAGTTGTATCGTGGAAGCTTTCCGCTGCCCAGAAGGTTAGGGATCATGCCATGTTTGAGCACACTAGCAAAAGCAAGAATGTGCTCCTTGGCTTCGTCAAATCGGCTGGTACACAGCAATAGACCCCGAAGAGAAATGAAAACATCCCGACCCCAGCATCTTGCCCAATCCGTGGCAAAGTGTGGCAAACCAGCCGCGAGGCTTGGAACTCTTTTCGTTGGCCATAAAGATGCAGAATTCACGTAGCCTGTTTGCTGCACGCTAACCATGCCCAGTTGATGGACAAATTCCTGTCCTTTCTGGATGTTACTTCCCAAAAGACGGATCCCCCTTTTCCAGGCTGCATTGTAGGCGACTTGGACAATGATGGCAAAATATCTCGGCAGAAGAAAATTCGGTAGCTGGCGAACAGCGTCAAATTTCTCTTGCAGCCATACAGCAGGGTCATGCACAGCATCGTATCCTTCTTTTTGTGCAACTTTCTTCAAGCGTCCCACTATATAATCAAGAGCCCACTGGCCCTGTCGTAGATGATCACACAATGGGTGCCCAAGCTCGTTATATTTGATGATGTTTTCAAGCAAGCTCCACCATCCCTGAAGTCCGGCATAAACCAAAGGTCCATGGTTCGGGATGCTGTACACCCCGTCTTGGCCACCACTGGAGTCTCTCTCCTCCGCATCACAACGGTAAAGCACAAAGTTCAGGTCTATTAGGCTGAGTTTCGAAAACGCAAGGTCAGCACCTTCAATAATGTAATTGGCTAGACCCGTGGAGTGCTCAGCTTCTGGAATAGAGGTTTCAAACAGCGCGATGGATCCAGCGACGAAAGCTTCCAACACAGAAATGATTGTGTCGTTTCCCCGACGCTCGATAGCAACCCCCTCGATTTCGCGAACTATACTAGGCAGTCCTCGCAAATATGATTTATCTGCTAGAGTTTCATTTTTCGCATTGTCTGTCGCATCGACCTCCAGGAGCCAGGTCCCGACATGTTTTGCTTGAGTACCAGTCAGATGGGTAGGCGCCATGGGAGGCTGACTTTCATGACCAGGGAATGCGGTATGTGCCACGAGGAAGACACCTTTCCGAGTTTTGGGATGTACCCTGTGGACGGTGATATACTCGCCATCATGATGAATATGGGTTTCATCGTATCCGTCCACCCCCATCATGGTATGGAGTCTGTTCAAGAGCGTCTTCACGGTGCCAATGCCGCCTTCGGAAGCCTGAGTACCCTGGTTTGAAGGATCCGATCTCCCTGACGAATAAAGTCGTTCCTCATGAACAAGATCTACTAATTTCGGGTATATCTCGTCATAGCCCATAACACTTCCGATCGCTGATGCACACATCGAGACCAGGGCGGCATTTGGCAAGGTATCCTTTGCAGTCCGCTTTTGCGATGGAGTTTCATTATCATGAGTACAATCCATGAACAAGGCCTGAACAGGGCACGGTCGAATATGCGATAGGCTCTCCGGCGTATTTTCGGGGTTCGCAGAGACCAATGCATGGCTACTTCCAGCTGACGGCAAGTCGACATCAAAACTCCCGATAGGACGACCACCATGACGGTGAACCAGCCGACTTAGCTCCCCAGTGCTCCAGGCTTGCATAGCTTCTCGAATAAGGGCGTTTATACCAAGTCGCTTGACGAACACGTAGTCAGCTTCCTCGGAGCCCGTAAAAAGCTCAGCGAAGACAGTAAGGTTGGGTCGAACTTTTCGAGCCTCGTCCAGCAGGTATTCAGCAACGACAAGGGGCGTTGAGTGGCAGTTATCAATGCGAAACCCTGAGAAGTATTTTGCCATTAAGCGCGTATACTGGGTCATGAAATCCCACAGGAATGGATTGTCTTGGGGGCCGGACCCGTATCTCAGCTTCACGCAGTCGCCCCAAACAATCACCTCCCGGCGTAAGTATGCCCTGGAATCCGGTCCAGCATTGTCCCGCATTGCATCGGCATTCCAAATCCAACCATTATTCACAAGCGCAAGTGCCTTGGAGCTATGGCGCTGGGTGGTTTCATTGAGTGGTAGCCTAGTGAAGTAGGACTCGATCAACGGGTTCTCGTCGGTCACGGTGCCGAGCTTTGGTCCATGATCGTCGATTCGAAGATACTTGATGCGATTGAAAAGTTGGTTCATTATCTCGGAGACATCTTCGTCGTACTCTTTATAAAAAGGCAAGTTCACTTCATCGAGAATTGCTACCAGGGCCCCTTCTACGGTATTATCCGATTCGATCTGGTCTTTGGAGCCGAAAAGAGCTGTCAGGACTGCCGCACCAATGTTGACATCAATCGCGCGCTCGAACCTCCCGAGAACTTGCTTGTATGTTGGTATCGCTTGAGCACGAATGAAGTCGGCCTGCTGTTTGAGAGTCCAATTCTTGTATCCAGCGAGATCAAACTGCGACCATGGATCCCTCGTCAAGTCTATGTTGTCAGAGCTTTTCCATTTGGCGAGGATTTCCCGGGCGTTTGCTTTCACATCAATCACATAAAACTCCCACAATTGCAGTTCGTGGATGACACGGTCCTTGGCCACGTTCATGACGGACAGGAGATCATCAACAGTCTTGAAGTCTGTCGGAAGACCCAATGGGCCAAGTTCACGACCGAACTTCAGCAAAGCATTATCCAAGACCAGTGCTGCCTCAAGCCAGGGGGCCGTCTCAACACTATAACCCGCCTCCGGGTGCTCCTCAAGCCATTTGCTATTATTTGCCGTATGGTTCCAAACCACGTCTGTGAGTGATAAGAGACCATACTTATTTTCCATTCTTGAAATCAATTGGGCAACGTCGGATTCTCCGTTTGGAAACGAAGCTTCATCAAAGGTCAACTGGTCGTAAATACTGTAAGGGGAGTTCGATGCACCACGTTTCATCAAAGGCGTGAAGTGAATCATGTTGTAATTGCGGTTGCTGATGCTTTCGAGGTGTCTCTCCCAATCGGTGGGATACTTCCCCATGAACTTGGATATGACCGAAAAGACTGAGAGAGCATTGAGAGGGAGGTCTCGCCCCTTGAGTGTCAGGCTTGGGGATACATCTACATAATGGGTTGGTGTTCTTGCGGTTGCCCTTGTTGCGACGGGAGAGACGGAGAATTCTGGAAGCGGAGAAAATGTGGTGTAGAAGGCAAAAGATCCCGGCGACGTGATAGCAATATCAATCTGAATGTTCTTGTTGAAGTCCGGGTGCAATCTACTATCGCTTCAGCAATCGCGCCAATCCGCCATCAACCGACACCAGGATGACATCTTTGTTACCTGAAACTTTGAAAAACGGAGCGGTCAAAAGACTTTTCAGTCTCAGGCATATTCACCCATAACAGCCCATCTCTGCAAATCGAACTGCTTCCCTCGATAACGAACCGAAGCAGATAGGGGGGATTGGTCGGTGGAGGCAGGTAAATATAGCCGCCGGGGACGTCCGGAGAGCCATCATCTTTCAGGGGAAGCAGATAGACCTGCTGCGGAGAAGGCATCGTGAGATCAATGGAATTGCAAGATCTCTGGGCTCTCCTGATGATGGCAGATCGACTAGAAATTAATGAGATTGATGGCTACTATAGCCCGAGCACTACCTTGGAAGATAATGTCGTTTAATAAACTCGAACCCCCAAGTAAGCTTTTCGTAATTGAACTTGCAGGGCGAGCAAGAAGGCGACCGAGCCAGACGAAGAGAAATGTCGTGGAAGATAAGGGCGAAGGGAGGGTTCCCTGTTCCTGAGGGGGCGCCATGTAACCCCGCAGGAAAACCTGACATCATGCCTGATTCTAGAGCTTGGGCCTTTCCCCCCCGTTATTTTTAGACCCTGTACGATCTACACTTCGCTCGGACCTGCTCGAGCTGTCAATGCTTGGATTAAGCCTGGTAGAGGAATAGAGAAAGATGGAATAGTCCGTTCAGATTGATCCAACTCACCCTGGGGCAACAAACTCTTCTTAGTGGTAAATGGATAAAATGATATTTAAGCGATCATAGCGCCAGTCCTCTCTATAACTGTCTATGTATATAACGCTGTACACCAGAGACGACCCACCAAAGAGTTAAAAATGAAAATCAAGGAAGGCGAACCCAAAACATCAAAACCATCAAATCCGGATCATTTACAACCTGGCGCCCAGAACCGCCTGGCGCGCACCTCCACCGTTGCCCCCTGCCGAAGAGGTAGAAGTAGAAATCGGTTTGCTGTTTAAAAAAAGAAAACACAGGAAACCCCTGAATTAATGACACAGACGACAGAGGCGGGGGAATATTATGAGGACCAATTTACCGCTCAATATAAGAAGGGATATCTGCGACAGACATTGTGCCCTCGAGAATGCCTACAGAAAAGATTAGCATAACGCAACAATCTCCACCAAGGTCGATGGGGAACTTACGGTAAACAGCGGTAAGCAAGGGGAATTCTTCCTCGCGACCCTGCTTCTTGAGGAAACTGTTCACCTCATATGCAGTCAGGGTGCCTTGCAATTTTTGACCATTGAGGACCGTCTCTTCGATCTTTTCGATCGGCTGCTTTCTTTCCACGCTAAGCTTCGCGCAGCGGAAGTTACGTCCTCCGCTGCAGCTGGTGATCAGATCGGCAACACCGGCACTCTCCTCCGTGAAGGTCCGAGGTTCGAAGGTTGCACCGAAGAACTTTTCTCCGAATCTGACCATCTCTAGCAGACCGACACGCATGACTGCAGCTTTGGCGTTGTCGCCCCACCCCATGCCGTCAACCCAGCCGGCAGCAAGGGCAACAATGTTCTTAAGGGCACCACCAAGGGAGACTCCCGCGACGTCATGCACCATCCGAATGTGGAAATACGGGCGGTGGAAAAGCGACTTCAGAACATCGTGGTCAATGGGGGGATAATCAATGGGCAGTGCCTGCAATTTCACTCGCGAGAATTGGCCCGAGACATCGCGGTGCTCAAAGTGGACCACATCCGTTGTGGAGGCAGAAGGCGAGCGATTAGGAGTGGGGGCTTTCGAGTCTAGATGAGGAGGATCATAGGCGATACTCGACTCGGACCATTTCTCTTGAGCAACTTCGCTGGCGATGTTGGCTCCAGAGAGCGCGCCACAGTAGATCCCCAGAATCTTGCCGATCGTCTCGGAGAACAGGCTGATTCCCTCCTCCTGCACATCGACACCCTTGATACATGAAACACCACGGGCGTATGGCAGAATCTTCCCCTTGATCTGCTCACAGGTTTTGATGATAAATTGGTGGGGCAGGTTGAAGACAAGGATAGTACTATCCTGCACCGCATCCACCAAGGAAGGGTTGGCATGCAGGTTGGTGGGCAGCGTGATGCCCGGCAGATATTTGATGTTTTCATGGGTGGTGTTGATCACATCCGTCAAGTTCTGGGGACCCTGGCACAAAGGCGACGAGGGGTTATAGTGACGGGAGTCTTTAGAGATTTCAACTTTCTCTTCGAACACCCACATCTGAACATCCTTCTCGAAAACGTCAGGATTGCTGGCGGCATTCTCGGCGACAATCTTGGCGATCGCACAGCCCCTGTCGATTGTTAGTCGCTGCCCCTGCCAATGAGATATTGAAGCAATCAGATTAAATCATAAATCGCAACTTACCAGTTTCCTGAGCCGACGACAGTAACCTTGTGTTTACGCTCGAAGGGTGCGATTGGACTCATGTTGGGCGTTTTGTCTGGCAAATGGTTTAGAGGATTTGAGGAACAGGAAAAGAAACGGGCCGGCGCGTAAAGGGTATTTTTAAGAAGACGGCAGCTGACTGATTCCGAGCGAAGTTTCCCTGGGATTCGCGAGAAAAGAACGTTATCGAAGACCGGGGGCCGAGGTAGAAGAGCAGCACACGAGGGGGGAAAACAGTTGCGGCGAGATAAAAGGCGCACGAGGGACAGCATTCACGGCGAACTTTCTCGTCCAGGTTTCCGGGGTGGTCCTCTGATGTAAGAGCGCAGCGAAAAGGTGGGTTTTGATCCCCGTGAATGTGGATCTCCTAGTCTCCTACAGCCGGGAAGACTGAAGAGAAGAAAACCAAACGCAACGAAATGACGGTGAATTGGCCAGTCCAAGCGCACGAGCCGGTGGAGGCCGATCACGTGGGCGGTGACCTCTGCTCCGGCACGGGAATCGTCCGGCGGCTAATCCTTCCGGGGTTTAGCGTGCCGATGTCCGAGGCAAATTTTATTATCGTCCTCGGAATGTGTGCAGAGACGATCTGCTCGATCCTTACGTCGCCACTCTAGCCACTGCATCACCATGGTAGGTACTCCTCTGTAATCGACCCGGTTTTTACTCTTCATGCCCGAGGTGCGTCGTGCTAATTGTCTCTGGTCCGTTCCAGGCTCCCATTCGATCCGTCAAGAAGCAAGCGACCGCAAGGAAACCACCCACGGCCGGCACCGCAACCCAGTCCGGCATCTTCAACGATGACTTCCGAACGACGAAAAAGGACAAACGTCAGATCAAGCATAACAGCTTCATGTCGAAGATTGAGAAAAACTTTCAAAAATCAGCCAAGCGCCGCAGGTCGTCCAACAAACTGGCCGCCAATCTTGACGCGTTGGCCGATGCCCTGCCCGAAGCCGAAGAATTCAATGACTCGGAGAACCAGGTGAAGGTGATCAAGCAAACGACTCTGAGGCATAAACCGGGAGCCATGAAACGGCGAGAGAAGTTGGAAAAGACGGAAAGAGACCGTTTCGCGAAGAATATGGCGCAGATGTCTGGCATCGAGGCGGCTGCAGCAACCAATGCGACATCGGAAGGGGATTCGGGCGCCGTCTCCAATAGATGGGCTGCTCTCAGGAGCTTCATTTCCCAGACGATGGAGCAGCAGCCCGCATTCAAGGCGACCAAGTAGAGCGATTCGTTTCTCAGAAATTATCACCCGATATTTTCGAATATCTCGCCGCCTCAAAGAATCAGCCTGGCGCCATCATTCATTACCCACTTGATGAGTAGGGCCCCCTCAAATCTTGACGCGTTGTACCGAAGGGCGCTTGCTTCGGACATCTAGTTTGGGTATGTCAATGGTGTTGTCAATAGCAGACGGGATACCAAAAGAAGCCCCCAGTTCGGCTTCGTGTCCCCTAATTCTGTCGGGACTTGGTAGGTGACAAGACTATTCAGATCGGTTGCCAGTACCCCAGAACGCCAGGCTTTCCATCAGACATTCTGCAAAACATCAAGCAACCGGTATGGTTGATTCCCTTCGTGGAAAGCGGATTGTCAAAAGTCTTTCACCAGCTGGCCGAGAGGCACGCAAGCGCTTGCCTATTTGATATAAAGATGGTACAATACAAATAGTCAATAATCTCAAGTCAAAGTTCCGTTCGGTCAACTTCTAGCATCCTGATAGCCCACACGATGTTATTTTCTTGTACGGCCGAATTGGCACTGCAAAACTTGATCTTTACCCAGGTTCCATCCACAGACATTCCTGTAGGATTAGAGTCCATAGATTCACTCAACGAAGTATACTGCCTGCGCACGTGCGGACGCGGGTACCGTCGGTCGGCGAGCATCACGTGCTGCGGGGAAAGCTATCGAGGATGCATCTTATCTGCTATCGATGATTGGGGGCGACATCATCAGCTTCTCCAACTCCCTCCCATCCACCCTTCCTGACACCCTCTCATTTGATTTTCCTTCTCTTTTTCATCGATCGCACTCCGGTCATTGATCCTAGCATCGCTGCTGGCCATGCTGCGGCTGCCTTCACGGCCCAGCGCTCCTCTCGGGGCGCAGCGCTGTGTCCTCCGCTATCGGCCCATGCGGCATCCATTCCATCGCTTCACTTATCGCGGACTGTCCAGCTCGTCTGCAACGTTCCCTACCTCATCTCAATTCAATAGATCGGACTTTACAAGTCAACCCTGGAGCGGGAGTTATGAGCCTGGGTTACCAACTACCGGGCCCTTGGCGTCGGCTCCGGCCTTCGGAGCTCCCAGGATTACACCAAAGGCATTGAAACAATATCTCGACCAGTTTGTGGTTGGACAAGATCGTGCCAAGAAGATTCTGAGTGTTGCTGTGTATAATCATTATCAGCGCGTGCAGGAGATTCAACGGCGCGAAGAAGAGGCGGCAGAGCTTCTAGCAAAGCGCGCGCGGCGGGAGGCGATTGAGCATCATCCAGTGGAAGGTAAGCTTTTGCTCGCTCAGCAACTCCCCTCAACTACTCCCGTCTCTCTCCGGAGCGTTAACTGAAGAATTGCATAGACGAGTTTCCAGCTCAACAAAAAACCACTGCCGTACCCTTTCATTCGCTGCCATCGTCATCTACCCCTGACGCCGAGCTTGATGCCTCTTCGCCGCTACATTTAGAGAAATCCAATATCCTTCTACTTGGACCAACGGGGGTTGGGAAAACACTCATGGCAAAATCTCTGGCGAAAGTTTTATCCGTTCCCTTCAGTATTTCCGACTGCACTCCTTTCACGCAGGCTGGCTACATTGGGGAGGATGCGGAAGTATGTGTTCACCGACTTCTCGCCGCGTCCAACTATGACGTCGAGCAAGCTGAGCGGGGTATCATTGTTCTGGATGAGATTGATAAGATTGCCGCTGCCAAGGTCAGTCACGGAAAGGACGTTAGTGGAGAAGGGGTCCAGCAAGCCCTTCTCAAAATTATTGAAGGTACCACAGTTCAAGTACAGGCGAAGCAGGAGAGGAACGCTCCTCGCGGTGGGGGCACCCCCAACACATACCCATCAAACAGTCCTTTAGGGAACTCGCCCTACTCGCCTTCAAACAACGGAAATGCCCCGCAGAAGGGCGAGGTTTATAACGTGCGGACGGATAATATTTTGTTCATCTTTTCGGGTGCATTCGTCGGCTTACACAAGATCATCATGGACCGGATATCGCGCGGTTCGATGGGGTTCGGTCAACCCGTCCGTTCTCATACCACTTCTAGTGAACACCCTGGCGAGTCCAATCAAGCGAACAATCAACCGACTCCCATCCTCCCAGGATCGGAGGAAGAAGCGCTGTACAAAAAACACTTGCCTTTCTTCACTTCGGCCACCTCTGGGTCTCCTGACAGCGAGCCGACATACTTCAATGCTCTTGACCTTCTCAACCCTACGGATCTGCAAAATTACGGATTCATACCCGAGCTAGTAGGCCGTGTCCCAGTCACGGCTGCTCTCTCTACCCTATCCACTCCCCTTCTTGTCCGGATCCTCACAGAGCCTCGCAACTCCCTCCAAGCCCAATACACAACGTTGTTCTCTCTCTCGGGCATTGAAGTTCGATTCACCACCCCAGCTCTATATAAGATTGCTTCCAACGCCTTCAAAATGGGCACCGGAGCCCGTGCTCTTCGCACCGAGTTAGAAACCATCCTCAGTGACGCTATGTTCGAAACGCCCGGCTCGAGCGTTAAATTCGTCCTAGTCACAGAAGCCGTCGCCGCGCGCGACGAAAAACCCATCTATCTTGCCCGAGGGCAGGGCGGACGCTTCCACTCCCTGATTGCGACGGAGGAGAGCCAGTGGGAAGAAAAAATGCTTCAAGAGAAGAAAGAGAAGGCCAAGGAGGCCAAGTCCCGGGCTGTCTCCATGCAGGAGCCTCTTTTCTGGAATTTTCGGGATTATCGAAATCGGGCGATAATGTCTTAGCATTTGGGGACTGTCTTCTAGAAAGATTGCATAGTTGCAGCAGGAGCCGTAGTTTTATCATTTGTGCACATGGGTTCCTATTTTTATGTACAGGAGCAATTGTTTTCTACGATCATATTTATGTTATACCATGCCAGGGCAATCAATCTTTGCCTAGTCTGTCCTTGCTTTTACGTTCAGGGATTTTCGTTTACTCCATCTTCGCCCTATCTCTTGACGAGTCTCAAGGTAACCTAGCTATACATGATAAGAATTCTGTAATCTTTTCGTTTTCATATTCCTTCCTAGAGATACGTTAAACAAAAGAGTACCATGATGTAAGCCCGTGCTTACCAAATCGCCCAAGGGGTATGTAGAGCTGCAAGGTAGCATCTTTTTGTTTTCAGTTTTTTCTCTCTTCTTTTTTCCTTTTTGAAAAGAGCCCGAGACAAAAACGCCATATATTAGACGTTTGCAATGCAAAAAGGTATGAGACACGTCCGGCAGATTCACTTGTAAGGCTGCGGATAGTCGTGTGTCATAGGAGTTGTTATCGAGGGTTGTTCCGACCTAGAGCCACTCGCTCTCGGAGCCTGAGGAGTGAAGGCCGAGGGAGTTTTTGGCATTTTATCTTCAGTCGAGGGCCCTCCCCTTTGGCCCCCAAGTTTAGACCAGTGGAGCTCATAGTCGATTTTATAAGTCGCCATGGTGGCTCTATAGCCATGATAAATGATCATATGCTGCCATGTTTTCCAGCGTTCAGGTGGTTCGATCCCAGAAACAATGACAAATCTTCGAAATTGATGACGGTTAACAAGGGCCCAGCCCGCAAAGAACTCGGCAAGCCTGTCAGCTTTTCTGTGCTCTTGATTTAAGCCGTTGGCATTATCTGTCTGGTCGTCGACGGAGGAAGAGCTGTACGACGGGAGATTCGGCGAAATAACGGCTTTCTCCAAAACACCGGTGTTCATGTCGATGTCCACATTGGCAGTCAGGCCAAGGTCCGAGATCAAAAAGTGCATTGTAATCCATCTGGGGCAAATTGGTTAATGCCCGCATGCCGAGCTACCAGGGAGAGATCATAGAACTTACAATGCCCGTCTTGACGGATGATCCCTATCATACTGCTTTAACACCCACTCCAGGATGTTTGGTCGCACCATCAGTTTCCAAGTCCCTGGGAATTTTTTCTTCGAGCTGTCTCGGAACCAGGCGAGAAAGGCAATGGTCTTCTCTAGCTTTCGGAGCATCGCGTCTTCGGGCAATAGGAATATGCATCCGTGGGGAAATATGCGCTGGAAGTGTGCTGGGTGACCAGCATACTCGTGCGGGGCGAATAAGGAGAAACTCCAAAAGGTGATGTTCTTTAGAAGGAGGCTGTTCAATGAGGGGAGGGAGGCGAAATCAACGAAATTCTCGTGGAACTGCTCAACAGTTAACGTTCTCCACTTCTATTGACACAGGCAAACGGAAATAGCATAACCTACCAACGCCACACCGCGCTCCATCAAGGTGAAAGTCTCCCAATCTTTAGATTGACGACTAGAATACGTTTGCGATGTGTGTTTCTGGAGAAATGCCATCAAGATCTCGCACTGCTCGTCACATTGCTGGTCGGCGTTTCCAGAAAGACCCGGATACATGACGTAGAAACCGGCCGTCTGCTTTGAGTCGAGTAACATTGAGAAGGTCACACCATACTGCTTCTGAAAGAAGATATTCAAATCAAAATCTGCGGCGTCCTGGCCGGTTCCTGGAAGGCTCGGCTCATGGTCGGAGCTAGGAACAGGGCTAGCCGGGCCTATCGGAGGAGGATGGGGATAATCAAGTGCCATAGGCTCGCCAAAGCTGTCGGAGAACTTGTCGAATGAAGGTGATAAGATGGGGTTCACGTGAGATGCACCTTGCGTCTCGTGTGGCTCGACACCAACTAACCTTGAGCGATGAGGAAGGGGCAAGGCGGGTGCTTCGGGAACTTTTGCATTACAATGATTTGGGGTCTTCCCCTGAGCGTTAGTCGAAGACGGCGTTTCATTCACAGGGCTGTGGATGGACAGTCTTGGCTGGATTCTGGTGAATGCCTGGTTTTTCTTCGTACGTCCATCCAATAGTCCTAGCTCGATCGGGTTCAGGTGGCTTCTTGCGGTAAAGTAAAGACAACTTTCCGGGCGTCGATTAAAATTGTTCTGGAGGAAGCTGAAGTCTCTTGAATCAGGCGGATAAGCAAGCAAAACGTTTTGAAACCCCAAATCGGGAATGGAAACCGCCAACAGGCCCCTTTGACCAAGATCTTGCGCCATGCGGAAAACATTCTGCTCTGTATCATTGAATCCTTCGATCCAGCCAGTGCAAAAGTTCTGGTTACCTGTCTGCAAGGAAGAGAGCCGATTAGTTCCCAGGAATAACATATTGGGGCAATGACAGCCAACAAAAATGGAACAAGAAAAAGAAAGAAGGGGTGAAACGAATCTCGATATTATACCTACATTATAACAAAGTCTTTGGTAGTCATCGAGCGTACAAAGGTGCTGAAACCATATTTCCACCGATGCGTCTTTTTTCTTGTTTAGGATTCGGCTTTTCGTCGGAGGAGTAAGGCCACAGAGTCTGGCATCGCCGATATCTTTCTTTTCCGGTCCATAATACAGATTTACCAGCACCTCGTCGGGATTGAAGAACCTTTTGTTATACGTGACGTAACTCCGTGGACCAGGAACTCTTTCGGGCAGAACCAGTTCCTCTCTATCGCCCAAGTGGTCCAACTTTTCGCTGGTATTCCCTTGTGAAGGGCGTGACCTGCAGACATCGGATGAGGCGCGAGTTGATAAAGAGGAATCTATAAGCGGGGGCGCGGGATGTTGGCCATAGGTTGAAGAAGTGCCATTGCGCATTGATGACTCGCCCGCTTTTTCAGTCTTGGGCGGGCCTTCAGGAAAACCAGTTTTGACGGCACTGACAGACGATCGAGGAGGAAATTCCGACGGACGAATCAGTTTCATTTGGTTTATATTAGGAGCAGCCTCATCTGTTTTCGCCTTCTCATAGCGCCGCTTGGTTGACAGGTTGAAATGCTTTGTGGGCGGCTCGTCATTAGGTCTCCTAAGACGGAGAGGGTGGACGGTCCTCTGGTTGCTCTGGCCGCCTCCAAACAGAACAGGAGGAGGACTGGCTCTGATTCGGGGATGACTTGATGGGACAGAGACTCGAGAAGGTGATTGAGGACGATTATGCAAGTCTGGTCTCTCGGCGGTAGCCATAGTAGGTGAAGTGGGATTGCTTCTATTCCGGGCGCGGAGCTGGTTTCTCTTCCTTTTTTCATCTCTCCGCTGCCGTCGATTGAGCTTAGCCTGCTCCTGGGCATCTTGTTCTCTCTGCCATTCGTTATGGTCGAATGGGGCCGCCTTGCCTTCGTGGATGGCTCGCTTTTTCTGGCACCATTCCAACAGAGTGACGGGGGTATTGAAGCACTCCTCAGGCTCCCAGGAGCATCGGGACATGGGGTAACCGGCCCATTTCACCAGGTACCTCATGCCGTCCGGAAATTGCTTTTCGGCAAAGACGGTCTCCACTTCATATTCGGACTGTTGTTCACTTGACAAAGTAGAGGTCGTGGAGATGCTATCATCGTGATCACCAAATTCATCCTTAGCTCCGGTCGACATGGTGGAAGAAGAGCTTACAGCTGCGGCAGTTGCCGCCGGCTGAGCCATTGTTTTCCTACATTGGACTGAAAGGACCAGAGCGTCCACGAGGTGAAAGGAAGACGCCGTTTGTTTGTTCGACGCTGAGCCTGGAAGGCACGTGATGACGCTAGACCGGAACGGGAGGCCACTCGGCACCGCGCGAAGCACGGGATTCCGCAGGGAGGACATTATGGTCTGGATGACCTCCTATCTTCCCTTCCTGCCCTCTCCGTGATCCCGTCCCTTTGCGCTGTGAGTTCTCCTCTGTTTCTCTCACCCCTGCTAGTCTGCTTCCCGTCCCCCGTTCTTCATTCATCTTACCTTCGGTTCCCTCTATCTTTTTGGCCACCTCACTGTCACCTCACTGACGCTGCTGTGCCCCTCCCTAGGCCTCAGCTGAATACACAACTGTTGTCGGCTTTGATTCCGCCAGAGTCTCAAACCAGCCACGTTGAACTCCCCAAACCCCCTAATCTTAGTCCGAATTCAGAGCTTTGTGAGCTCTCACAACCACCCCTCATGGCTAACGACGAGTATGATGTGAGTTACCCCCTTTGATGCCTTTCACGCCTGTCGAGGACATACAACTAATTCCTTTATCCCGATAGTTTCTCTTCAAAGGTAATGTCGCCACTGCCTCCCGCGCCGTCACCACAACACTTCCCTTCCCCGGCATACCTGGTCTGAAGTGACCCATCCAACTAACTGCTGACGATCGTTCACACGTACAGTGGTGCTGATCGGAGACTCGGGTGTTGGAAAATCCAACCTGTTGAGTCGTTTCACCCGCAATGAATTCAACCTCGATTCCAAGTCCACCATCGGCGTTGAATTCGCTACCCGATCGATCCAGGTCGATTCCAAGACGATCAAAGCCCAGATCTGGGATACTGCTGGTCAGGAACGTTATCGCGCCATCACGTCTGCTTACTACCGTGGCGCCGTCGGCGCGCTCCTCGTCTACGACATCAGCAAGCATCAGACTTATGACAACGTCAACCGGTGGCTGAAAGAACTTCGCGATCACGCCGACTCCAACATTGTCATCATGCTGGTCGGTAACAAGAGTGATTTGAGACATCTGCGGGCTGTGCCGACGGAAGAAGCGAAGCAATTTGCCAGTATGTTCCGTCCTTCCCCCCTCTTGGGTCGGAATGAGCCCTTGAAACTGACCATCTCTAGGTGAGAACAACCTTTCCTTCATCGAGACCTCTGCCCTCGACGCCAGCAACGTCGAACTTGCCTTCCAGAACATCCTCACAGGTAAGCGTTCTTCACTCCATCCCTTCGTCCTCTCTCGCCAAGTCGCTCACGTGCTGTTAGAAATCTACCGTATCGTATCCAGCAAGGCCATCGATGGCGGTGACTCGGGCCAGGCTGCCCTTGGTGAACGTCGCCCCGTGGTGGAGATTAGCAAATCGCAGGATCCCGAGGCGAAGCAAGGTTGCTGCTAAATCGAGAACGAAAAACGACAATAATAAAAACAAAAACCATGATGTTTGCTGTTAGAGGGGACGGCCATGCCAACCGCAACGACTTTATAATTGTGATGTGATAATTGAATGGTCTTGATCTTTCTTACTCGTCTGTTGCTCAGCCTCCACGGAGATGATACACAAGAGGGACGTTGTTGGGAAACGGCATACAGGGATATTGAAGAGCGATGCTTTTGGACATCGTTATCCCGGATATATTTTCTGTCCATTTTCTTTTTCCTTTTTCTTTTCCTGTCTTTTTTTTTTACCTCTTTCTTCCCCTTCCCTTTCATGTTTCTTTCCCCGTCCTTTCCCTAAATTCTGTTATTGTTTCCCTCCACCCTAACTTATGAAATTGAACTCCCTTGATATGACCCGCCTGTCTTGCTTGGTATCAGAATATCGGAAATGCGTTGTGTCGGGATTCCTGTTTCTGCTGGCTACCAGGCTTCAATAGTTGGTTGGTTTACAAATCTTGGGTTGAACTGGTTGCCGGCGTTTGTCTTTTGAATGTGGCTACGTGGTTTTGACGCCGTGAATGTGAACCGATGTGATTAAGATACGTATGACTGAACTCCGTCGATCGGCACTCCGTAGAAGATTCCATCGAACGATCTGGAAGCTGAACCGGCGCAGGCAAATCAGCATTCACCGAAAGTCAAGTCACAACTATCTGTAAACACTTAACAGTAAGAGGTTCGACCCCTGATCGTCAACGAGTCGGGAATTTGAACGGACTCTACTGGGGCTCTGAGCGACTAGAGCCCAGTCTAATGGAGGAATCTGGGCAACGCCCAATGGCCGTCTTCCCGGTGGATGGTTTAGCGTCGAGGATGGTGGAGACGCCATGTTACCGTAAAGAAATAAGAATCCATTTTTTTTTTCTCTTCTCTTCTCTTCTCTTCTCATGGTTAGGGGTCCCTCGCGCGGGATGTTTTGGGGGTTAGTTTTGGGTGCTCGTTCGGTGTTGGTTGGTGCATAGGATCTGGTGGAGAGTTTGGTTGTCTTACCACTCTTGGGGGCTGGAAGGGTCAACCCTACCATTGTGTACTCACTACTCAGTCCTCCGTAGGTAAGGGTATGGAGTACGGAGTACGCTGGACGACGTCAATGCCGCACACGATTACTACGGAGAAAAAAAAAGAGTCTGGACTGGGGATCCCCCTACGTGGCCTGGTGCCGTGGGGCTCAAATTTAGCTCCCCGCTGCTTGGAATGTGGACCGGTCGGCTGGATATTGTCGATGCTCATTTTGGTTTTCGCGGTCCAGCTGAATTCAACCTACTCAGTAGGTAGGTGACTTCTCCGTATGTCCGCGGAAGTTCTAGGAGAGCTGCACCGTAGGGAGTAGCATCATCAATAGGATCTTAGAGGATTGGTGTAAGTGAATGGAAGACGCAGCACGCAGCAAGTCTGGTTTGCTGTGGAATCGGTTTCCACTCCAAGGATCAGGTATTCGAGATCGTCGGTCCCGTCGGGCTTGATAAGTTAATGGGGGTTTTGGGGTGTGTTAAACGTACGGAGTACTGTATACATCATCCTTTTTGGAACGAAAATAAAGTGTATTCAATCCAGAAGTAGAGTTTAATGGACAGTTATTTAATCGATTGAATCGTCGACAGTGACAGATAACCGCCACTAGGTTGATCGCTACGAGATAAAAATTTCAATAGTTCGACCTTAGCGAAACCCGACGGGAAAAGCACAAGCCCCTTCCTTGGGGTCATTGATTCCTGGGCTCGACATGATACCATCCAGTACTGCCTAGATACTACTCCCATACAATACCAATCTCTCGATCTGCAATGGAGGCTCGAAACTCTTCGATGTCTTCGCCCCTCTCGTTCATCACCCATTCCGTCGTTTCTCTGAATGTCTCACCGTTGTTACAAAACC
This sequence comes from Aspergillus affinis, assembly GCF_023601865.1. NCBI lineage: Eukaryota > Fungi > Ascomycota > Eurotiomycetes > Eurotiales > Aspergillaceae > Aspergillus > Aspergillus affinis. Next base: position 110,144 of record NW_026515869.1, read on the forward strand.
ACTCCCCCAAGGAATGGACGTAGGCTTCTACTTGTTCCTTCAGAGGAGCGTGTTCACGAAGCCACAGGATCTCACCCGGATCGAGCTTCATCATGTCCTGCACAACGTAATAGTGCGGGATCTCATCGCCCCAGCCTTCAAATCCCGGGTCGTGATGAAAGTCGTTACGAAACTTGGATCGGTATTTCGCAGGTGATTCGGCAAAGTTCCCCGGATGGGTAGTATGGAAGTATTGGTCAACGACATTATTGGGTCTCCTCTCGAAAGCGTCAGAAGACGAGTTACCTGCAGGGTAATTGAGGTGGATATTGAATGTCAACTGATGGTTGCTTTCTGGGTAACGCTTGCGAAATTTGCGTTGGATGGTCCCATTGCTGGGACATATGTGATTCTGCACGACATCAGAGACGATGATCCGTAGGTCCTCGATTTCAGCCAGGTCTACGGTAGACCAATTGTGCAAAAGCTGAGCACGCTCAGTGACAACATGGCGCAGGTTGCGGCTGAAACGGTCATGCAGCCGCGTGTGAAAGGCGCGATGGTAGAGCCAAAAGCGATAGACAGCACGGCGAAGCCGAAAGCGCTCGTCATCGGTCAGAGAGCGCCGGTTTTCGTAATCAACCTTCCATTTCTTGACGGGGTAGATGACCTCCCATTTTTGCGCGACCCGTCCGATTCGGACAATTTGTTTAAAAAGCACATCGGATAGCGGAGCGGATCGGAATATGTGGGCTGGTTGACTGGTATTCTGTGTCACGATCTGGATGATCTCATTCAGAGGGCCAAATTCCACTTCTGCAATTTCAACGAGGATGGGCAATTTGGATCGATTATAAACGTGACGAAATCGTCGGCAGGCTGAAGACAGGTTCAATACATCTGATAGTGTGCTACAAGAGCGAAAGATATGGAGCAATAGCTCTGTTGCCAGGAGTATGAATGGCATTGTTGCTACTATCAATTCCGGTGGCAGGTCAGCTTCTCCATACGGCACCAATGCGTGGACAATGTATCCAAGGATACTAACCAAGGTAGATTTCTTTCTCGGGTTTTTTATTTATATTTTTTCGATATCGCGGATTTAATTGAAAGTGTCTTTCTACTCCGTATAAGGTTGCGAGGTGGAACTAAGTAGCGTCGCTGACGTCGATTGTCAACAACACTTTCACTATCACGGAGGATCTAGGTCGAAACCCCACCTTTGGGGCTGATCACATCGAAAGGGAAATCTCGAAAGGACAACTCGAACAACATTTTGAAAGACACGCCGGGACTAAGCAGCCGCAATGGGGTGGTCAACGATGGTGATGCCATGATGGATGATTGAAGGTGTGGAGAGTCCGACGGCGGATGATGTGATCCTTAAAAGGGACGGCTTATCTAATGATCATCCCTGGCTTAACTGGTTAGCTATCGCCTTGCGGAATCATAAAATGCCATTTGCTAGAAGGTTCTCATAAAACTGTACGGAGTAGGTTACTTGTAGAAGATGCATTCAATGAATCCGACAGACACTAATTGCTGATTCAATAGCCAGTAAAACCCTCTAAGATCATGATAGTGGTTCTTGCATCAATCACATGTACATTCTCCAGGATATCAAGTATCGTAACACCTAGAACAGAAAGGAAAGTAGAAAAGAAAAAATCAAGCAGCGACAAAATCCAGCTATGCAAAAAGTTTTCGGTTGTCCAGGGCGCCAGGCTTGCGCTGACCCTCACCCAGTCCCAGGTCTGACCTCTTCGAGAGGCGATCTGTCTGCACGTCCCTACGCTTGGAGTAGCGTGCCGCCTTGCTCATGCGGATATCACTGCGGACCTGGTTCGGGCTGACATACTCCTTGTTTTCGTAGATGACAGGACCTCCGAAACTGCCCTCCAGGATGACAATAGGCGTGAGAACAAAGCGAGGTCCAATCTCAACAAGGGAAACTTCGGGTAGTCCATCCTTGCTCTTGGGGGCCGGCTTGTCTTCCTCGCCCTCCTTTTTGCCTCCAGCTTCGGACTCTCGGATCTCGTAGACACGAATCCAGATCTTGCCGTCCACGCCGAAAACACCGATGATGCGGTCGACGAACGGCTTCATTCCCTTCACGCCGCGCTTAGGAACGCAGAACACACCACGCAGCATCTCTCGAACCAGACCCCGGTATTCGTTTCCAGGCTTGCTCATGTCCGGTCCATTCTCGTCGAAAGACCGATCAAAAACCACAATACCACGACCACCCTTCAAACAGTTGCCGCTGAACCCAGCATTCAGTTCACCAGTAGTGTGCAAGTTGTTGACGTGGAACTTGATCGTAGGGCCATTGGGGGGTCTGGAAAGCCAAAGGTACAAATCTTGGCCACGCTTGCGAGCCTCGAGGAAGAAAATCACGTTGCACGAGTGGAGTTCGGCGAGGGAGTTAAGGAGCATGTTGTATCCGTTGTTCTTCTTCGTATCCAGTTTGGTTTCTTTGTGCGTATGAGGAAGCAGAGAGGTAAGGTCTGCTAGCAAGTGGCGATGGCTGATCAAAAGACGACACAGTTAGCAATTCAATTCAATCGCTTCCACGGCACAAGAAAAAAAAAAAAAAAAAAAAAATTCAATCCATACCGATGAGTGACACCTCTGGAAGTTAGCATCAGCACGCGGGTCTTGGGCATGAGCCCTGCAGCCAGCTGTTTCTTGGCCACCTCCATAGCATCATCTTCCTCCTCTTCCTCCTCTTCGTCGCTGTCGCTCGATTCGTCGTCTTCACCAAGGAAATCCTCCATTGCAAGATCCTCCTCGTCCTGCTCCTGCTCCTTGGCAAGTTGCCGAGCCTGCTTCTTGGAGACCGAATTATACACCGCTGCCATTATGAATTGCGAATTCGAGCAGCTCCGATAGAAAACTTTGGGTGGTTGAGATTTGCGCCGGAGAGCTTCGATGGAGACTAAAAAAAAAAGTTAAAAATCTGGCAGAATATTTTTCTGTTATCCGCACCGCCTTCCCACAATGGACTAAGCAGCTCACATGACTGGTAACTGCTGCCTAAGGCATCTTTACGATTCTCTTAATGCGTTGGACTTTTGATGGCTTTTAGCAGGCAGCAACCCGCTGTGGTTGTGGTTCTGTGGTTTTGACTGTGTAAACTTACAAAAGTTTTATCCACAGAATTTGTATCAGTTAAAACCACTTTGACTTGTCCTGCAATCAATCGGTCGGACAAATTTCTGTGATGCCTGTGCTTCAAACTATTTTTCGGCTTATAGACTGGTAACAACTTGAAGTCCATTACATGATAAGCCACTACCACACTTTGTTGATTTGTTCTATTATGTATACCAATATCATAGCAAAAGGTATGAACTATGATAACCCTGAACTAAACCTATCAGGCCTGCAAAGCCCTTGCGAGGTCAGAAAACCCCTCTTGGCCAACCTTCATCCCTGCCACTCGGTTGGAGAACTCAAGCTTCCTCAAAACATCCCAATTGTCTCCTTGCCAGATTAAGGCGTACAGCATACCAGCTATGAATGTATCACCAGCACCAATAGGGCTATTATCTGTTAGTATAGGTGGTAACAGGGAGTGAAAATTATCCGAGAACTTACTCAACCACCTGAAAGCCTGGTGCTACATATGCCGGGCTATGAATGAAATCATCAGTGCTCGTCTCTAGAGCCATAGCGCCGTCTTGACCCCATGTGCAAAAGAGTAAGGACCTGTGATAACCTGAATTAGCACAGGGTCTTGCATTTGGGAAACTGAAGATCTTACGGATTGCGTGTGAACAGAGACTGTTTTCGCAGGCATTCTTCGGCTGATGCATAACCGTTCCCCTAACATTTCTTCTTAGTAAAGAGGTCTGAAAGTTCTTGAAAAGGACGAAAGTTCAGTACCTGGGCCCAGGTCTTGGAATAAAACACAACGTCAGCTTCCGCTGCCAGATCCTGCAGACCCGGTCGTCCGGGTTTTTCGACTTCCACGCTGACTCGAACCGATGGGTAGCGCTCTCGAAGATAGCGTATGCAGGCGAGGATCACATCTGGTATGCGACCCTGCAAGGTGGCTGAGTTAGACCGAATCACATCGACAGCTCTAGCAGCCACGCACCTCGAAATGATACCATCCAGCTTTCGATCCTAAAGCATCTGCGACCTGTGTAAATTCGCCGACCGTCATTTCTGGCAGTTCATTGTAATTCACAATCGTCCTGCTACCGGACGATTCACTTTTGATGATGTAGCTGGAAGCGGGTTCATTGAACTCCTCGCGGTAAATGCAATGGTCGAGGCGGACTTGGGGCTCCAAGGCCGACCGGATCTGCTGAGAAGCGATCGATGACTTGGCGGGCAGCACAGCAATGAGGTCCAACGAGGGACTTGGCCCCGTCAGCTGCTTAAGGACTTCGAGTGAGTTGGGGCAGTTTCCGCCACGCCGGCGCGAAATGTTCGAGGCCCGCAGTTTGTCATCCTCTCCCGGATAATGGGGGGTTCTGGGACCAAGTGAGCTCGTGAAGCCACGTCTTGAGGGTGGTTGCCAACCGACGTTAGAATTGTATCAACGTAACATGCCCCGACAGCAACTAAAGACATTATTTGAAAGCACGGGGGAGTCCAGTGTCGAAGATGGTGGTGATGATGGCCTCTACTGTTTTGATGTCGTTGGATATTTTGCTGCCCGCAGGCTTCCATTCTTCAGCGAGAGGACCCACGCCCCTCCTCTCCCCCGCCACATCGGATCCGCTCATGCCACACACTCTCAGAAATCAGAATACTGGATGGAATCATGTCGAGCCCAGGAATCAATGACCCCAAGGAAGGGACTTGTGCTTTTCTCGTCGGGGTTATACTCTGTACACTCGATAAAGTAGCATTCCTTTTCGGGGATGCGTTTGCCTGACGGTGCTGAGCCACCCATTGACCCGAAGCATGAGAGCATTCTTTTACTATGTAGCACTAAACTGTGCGAGAACCCTAGCTCCACCTGAAAACAAAACTCAAAGACGAAACCAGTAGACATCAGAGGCACGCTCGCGATAGTCCAAAGCCCTAGAATAGAGAACCAAACCAAATACTCTCAGAAAAATTCTAGAAAACCCCCCTTCATATTCGTGGGTCTTCGATCAAGGTCCCTCAAGCGTAAGTTCCAGCGGGCATCTCTCCCTGCTCGATAGTCACACCTTTGAACTGTTCATCGCCATCGTCAGTCGGCATTTATACAAGAAAGGAATCGAAGAGCACCAACAGCAGCCATACTTACCAGAGAGCCATCGTCATCATCATCGTTCTCGTCGCCCTTGTCGGAGTTGTCATTCTGCTTGTCCAATAGATCTTCCTCGCACTTCATGACCGCCTTCTTCCTCGGCTTAGCTTTCTTGGGAGAGGCTGCCTTGCGTTTGACGCCACCCGCCCTTTTGGTTGGGGTAGAGGTGGTGCTGGTAGCGGCAATGGCGTCCTTCTCAGGGGTGTTACTGGGCGTGCTGGTCAGACTGCCGCCACATGGATGAATGTTGTTCGATTTCAATATTCTTTCATAGCGCTTGGCACTGGTGGGATGTTAGTACAAATGCAGTGGTTTTATCTCCTTCCAGGAAAAACAGGTCGATCATGGGTAGGTAGTCATGTCAGGGAGTGAGGAAGAGACAGGATAAGGCAGGTAGATGATAACTTACGCAGCTCCTTTGGACACAATGTTGCAATCTCTTGCAACCCCTTCGAAGTCGATCTAGTGAGGACTAGGTCAGTCTGAATTCATGCTGAGGGTCTGGTGGGGGAGGGTTTATGAGGAGCCTTACCTTGTTGTCTTTCTGGTTCCGGATGCAGCTTACCAGGAACTGGACGACTTCTTCAGCAGTAACCGGAGCCATGACGACTGACGTAGACTTGTTTAGAATGGATCAAAGATAGAGGTTTGGTTGTTGAGAACAGTGGGAAGGGGACAGACTGAGGATGAATGTCTTCAGGATCAAGTGGTGGTGGGTCAGAAGTTGTTCGAGGGGGGAAGAGTCCGCGGACAGAAGAAATGGTCTGCTCGGAAGTGGAAGGGAGTAGTTTTCGATGGTGCGATTGGGGTGAATGGAGGTAGGCAGCGCAGGAGTGAAGTCCGCTCTGTTGGTGGGAAATTTCTCTACATGGATCCAGTTCTGCAAGTGGTACCAATCCGGAGGGCCAACGTGCTGGTGGGACAAATCAGGACCGAGACTGGGTGTGACTGCTTGGTATCCTTACTGGAAGATATCGTCTAGGGTGAGCGTTGTAGTCGACCTGTCATGTCTTGCTCTGGTGCGATCCTATATGATCACTGTCTTGCAGGCCGACAGTGACAGTCTTCTCAGAACCATCAGTCATATTTCTCCATCCGAGCCGCCTGATACTGTTCATCTCACTTGACCAAACTGAACAGCTCAACTATGACTGTTTGAAGAAAAGGTGTCCGTCTCCAAGAGCATCGCTGCACGCCCAAACCTGTAGCAATCTAGCCTTGTAGTTGGGACCAAGCATAGAGAAAGGAAAGAACGAAAATACGAAAGTGGTTAAAACATATTTTTACTTTCCAAATATAGATACTGAATTCCATCAGATGGCTAGTCCAGCTACTCCATCTAAACCTATAAATGCCACAAGTCACCGTCCACAACAAGCCTCATCTCGAGCCCGTCGGCCCTTAGCATTTCTGCTGCAGCTTTTTGGCAGCTGAGAGCTCATGTTGTTAGCAAAGGTTCAAGATGATAATCCAAAGATGTGTACCCACCATCCTTATCCCCCGCAGGGCACGAGGTGACGCAGTTCTGTACCTGAGTCTTGAACTGCGCGTTGGAGCATGCGCACGAGGTGTCCTTGCAGCCGGTTGCGCTACCAGCTTTGGTCAGACAGTTTTTCTAGCATCATTAGCATGACTTCTTCCGCGAGCAGTAATAGGAGGTAACACACCAGACACGAGCCAGACTCTGCGGCTGCGGCAAAGGATAGCAGAGCAGTGAGAGGAAGGAGGGTGGAGATCTTCATTGTGGCACTGTTCGATATGTTTTGCAAGAGTTTCTATGAGAATGAGTTTGGGATGGAGGATTTATTGCTATTGTTGAATTACATGAACAGGAAACACTAGCTGGCTTAAATATATCTACCTTGACCACCTACATTGTCAAGGGCGCGAAGTCCGACGATCTGACCCTTTCCGGGGAAGAGAAGGGATATCCTGTCAGGGCAATGATGTTGCAGTTTCGACTCAGAAATGAAGCCGATCCACCGGTCGAAGAATTAAGTTGAGGATTGACCGTTGCGATCGTCGCCAATCACGGTGCTTTGGTGCCTGTCCCAACTCCACCGACCAATTTCTGGTCATCTTTGTCATGGAACGTGGATTTGACTTCGAAAGTCGCATGCCTGACAGCGGGGCTCCTGGCCATTTGTTGATGACGTATGTACCACGTCCAAGGAGTTTTCGATCAGCTGGACCGGATGGACTGAACGGACGAAGTGGATGTCGCTTTCCGTGCCAGCCACCTCTGTTTCTCTGTGGCTTTCTTTGGGGCTTTTTTCCCCCCATCTATCTTTGATTTTCTTTTCCAGATTTTCTTTTACTCGAAATGATCATCATCCAGGCAGCGCTGCGTCACGCCGGAAACCGAAGATCTTCGAGTTGTTTGAACCGTCGACAGGGGAGACTGGCGATTGTTAGCGTAGACGTTGATTGCACAAGCTCAACAAACGGTTCCCAGGGCCAATTGCAACGGAATCCAGATACCCTGCAAGTTCAGAACGTATTTGCATGATCCTGCATGATATTGGAAACTTATTTTTTCCATTCTGTCTCGGGAACGAACAGGAGGATAGTAGCAGGCACTGGCGCTTCCAGCGTTACCTAGTGGAAATGAGCATGCCGTCAACGAGGGGGTTCTTTTGGAGAAAAAGAATTTGTAGCTGTCCTCGGGGACATAAGACATAGTCTCGTTGGCCGATACGTCGTCCCGCCCTTTATTTATAGTCTGAATACGTAGGACTCAAAATAGAAAGCCAAGCAAATTGTTCACTCCATGTGGTATTCATCATGAAGAGTTAAGTAGAGGTACACACAGTGAGCCAGTCCGCTCAGAGTCTCTTGCAACATCAAACGAAAAAAAAGGACAAAAAAAAAAGCAACCACAATCTGGATCTCTGGAATGACTGGACAAGACGGTTAGCCGCGACTCTCAACTCTAAGGCAAGGAAACTCACAGATGGACAGGTAAAGACGGGTGCGTCCAAGAAACGTGCAATCAAGCCTTTCCGCGAGTCTTGTGGACTTTGACATCGGCCAAATCTTCCTCCTGGACGATTTGGTCGACCGCATCCAGCAAGTAAGAGTTGATGCCCTGGTCCTCAAGAGAATCGGTTACAACCTGGGAGTTGCCAGTTTTGGCGGGCCCCTTGGACTTGGGGGTACGGGTGGGTGCAGTAGTGGTAACCGGTCTCAGCGACGCTTTGGCGCCCTTAGTCCCAGTGGTAGTTTTTGAGACGCGCTGACGTTTGACGGGGGGCTGGACCTCGCTGTCCTCGTTCGACTCGGGGGCTGTTTCGTCGGCGGTGGTCGTGGTTCTGGCCAGATTTTCGGGCTTGGCTCTGGCAGTAGTGGCCTTCATCGAAGCGGCAGACGGTCTGTCCTCGCCCTTGCTGGAGATGTTGGTGCATTCGAGATTGTGGAATCCATATCTCTTGCGTAGGAGTCGGAAGCGGTTGGCAACAGACGCCGGGTTGGTGTATCCGAGCGCCTCGCCCACTTTCGCAATATCAACCTAGTGGGATCAGTCAGTAAATGAAAGTGCTGGGGTGTTGGAGCGTTAGAGCCATTTTCAGTTCCACTTGCCTGTTTATTTGTATCCAAGTTCTTGACGCATTCAAGAATGAACTTTGCGTCCTGCTGGTTGACTTCACCTTCGGCGGTGCCAGCTGATTTTGCGTTGGAGACCATTTTGACTCGCTGAAGTCACGATTAGTAGGAGACTTTGACGGTTATTTTCGGTGCGCGGGAAGAATAAAATGTAGCCTCTTACTGGTGAGAAGTAGCTTGAAGAAAGATTTGAGGGGAGTGATAATTTTGGAATGAAGGAAGTGTGGATGGTGTGAATGGAGTATGGTGACGATGGGGAGGAAGGAAACAGAAGTGAAGGAGTTGGTAAAAGAAGAAGAGGGTGACCGTCTTGAAGAGGAGCTTTTATTGTTTCTGGTGCGCTTAAGTCGTCGAACCAGCAAGACGAATCTCAGCGATGATTGCTATGACGATGGAGTGTTGCCGAAGCATCGTAAGCCAGAAACCAATCGGACCTCTCATATTTCCACGGCCAGGATTTAGTCAAGTGAAGTTGAAGGTATATTCTTGCAGTGAATTGTCTATCCATCATTGATTTATAACACTAAACACCAGTCCCAGATCATATTGTCATAAATTCATTACAGATACACCAGATGCAGAATCAAAACCATCACTTTCGGCTTTCCATGGGCCCTCCTTCCATACCAAAGATGGCTGTTCCTTGGTATTCAACCTCCTCACACTGTGCGGAAATCCCAGGTTCCTCGTTCTTCTCCACCTTGACAAGAATATCGTCAACTCCGTGGTCTTCCGGCTCAGCTTTGACGGGAGTCCAAACATGGTGGGGACTGGGATGCTGCCCGAACTCCATTGGTGACAGGCTCGGAAATGCATGGGGGGTTGCGTACATTCTCAGGTCCGACGGAGCCACGGTGGCTGACGAATACGGAATTGTGGACATCTGTAGAGGCGTATTTGACAGCATCTGAGGAGAGGTGGCTTGAGGTATGTCTCCGAGAGAAGGGATTTGCTGCCCGTATGGGTCGGTCTTGATGAACGGGTTCGACTGGTAGAACAGGAGACCAGGATCTTGCTTCACCTCCGACTTTGGCTGCGCGATATTTGCCTCCGGTTGCATATCCGCCTTGCACGAACCGGCCTTGGACTTGTTGGGGGTTTTCTTGGCGCGGGGTGCTCGTGGTGTGGATGCGATGCCCTCCATCTGTTGCCTGAAGCGAGAATAGCGCATCCGTGCCGCATGACCGTTGGAAATCTCAAGTTGGGAGGCAACGACGCTCCAGTCAATCTTGAAAAAATGGCCAGTCCATTAGCTAGTGACAGAAATCTGGGAGGACTTCACTTACAGCCTTCAGATCCAACTGCTTGATGATGGTGTAGAGAAACTTGGCCGTTGGGCCATCCGTTGGCATGGCTCTGCTGCGACGGGTGGTACTCATGACTGCAGCCTCAACTTGAACGTTGGAGAATGTAGAGGAAGTCCGGGGTTGCACTGGATTGAATGGTGGAAATGGCAGGGTATCTGCCAGGGGAAGATTGATGGAGAAATATGCACTCTATTGCACAGATGTTATTATTTATAATTCAATTCTGGGGGCGCTAATAGATCGTAATTTAGCTTTCCAAGCCAAGCGATCTTTTGCAAGAACAAAGAGCCACAGCCCAGGCCACCTGGAGGGGCAAACAGATTGACATTCGTTGACATGTCTCGGAAAGCCGTAAGCCTGGCCCAATTATCCTTTTCTTCTCTGCAAAGCCACCACAAAGAATTTGACTCTCCACAGCAGTACCACAATATTTCCGGTAATAGTAAGAAGCTATGAGCGAGCTAGCTAGCCAAATATGCAGATTTGGGTGTCTATTTTGTTCACAATTGTAGTGTCTCCTCGGGATGAAGATCGATCAACCTGTCACGTGTGGACATATGCCCTGGTTTCTTCGCCTTGGGAGAAGACGGGGATTCTAGAGGTTTGCTTTTGCACAGTAAACATGTATCTTCCCTATAATTTCTTTCTATCTCTCAAGTTCTTTGTTTCTCTTTGTTTCACTTAATTTTTTTTTTTTTTTCAAGAAAAATAAAAAAATAAAAACACCTACCAACAAGACTAGAAGACAGGTGCTAGCTAGCAGGGACAGGACAAACGGGAAAGGGTACCGAACTGTGACTTTTTTTCTAAAAAAAAAAAAGAAAGAAAGAAAAAGAATAAAAATGGAAATGGAAATGGAAAAAAAAAAAGAAAAAAAAAAAAACCCCTGTACTGTACCTGGATTTTAGGACTAGTCAACCTTGGGGTATCCCAGCCACCGCATGACGTTTTACAGGTCCCATTGGTCTTCCCTGGCAGTCTGGTCCAGTAAAAGTCAGCCCTAAGCAGAAGCGCTTCCGGATATCGGCCGTTTTGCATCGCAGCTCTTATCCAAGCGAAGGAGGATTAGAATTCAACCCAAGCCCGACAAAAAAGGGTCCCACGCCCGCGAAATGATTTCCCAGGTTCAAGCATGGTAATCAGTTTCCCGTGCAAAGTCGCGCGCAGAAATGACAGCTCCGATTATCTACGGAGGTACCTATTGCCCCGACTGCTCCTCATGTCCCACGGTTGATGTCGCTCTGTGTCGAAAGTTGTCCATTTTGTTCCAGCCAATCAATCAAAGGGTTCTCGTATGGCCCGATGGTGATCCTCGCAAATTCCAGTTCTGTACAGTTCTGTAGGCTGTACGGAGTAGAATGGAGATAGCTTGCCCGGATGCAGCACTCCGTCCGCATACCCGCATAATGCAGCTCTCCTCTGACAAGGGTTTGTGACTTTCTTGTCTCGAAAGCCCCATACTACGTTTTGGATTTTATTTAATTTTTTTCTCGCTAATTTGACCCGGCGTCTAGTTTCGCGTATGTTCGCGTCTCTTGAGATCTCTTCGCGTTTCCCAGTTTTCTGGCGTGTCTTCATGGTATAAATATGGCTTCCTGAATTTCTTTCTTCTTTCTTCTTCATCGTCCCTAACACATCATCAATCCATCTTTCCTTGCCCAAAGCCTTCCAGTCTTCTCTTTCTTTTCATTCAATTTTTTGCCTTGTGCTTCCACTCCTTGGTGTTGTTGTGCGCCATCTGATACACTAACTATGCCACGGGCTCCGAGGACTTCCCGCAGTCGAAGAGTCTCAAAGACGAGTAATGCACGCCCGTCATACGCTTTCACCCTTAACGAGGACAGGCAGACCCTATTGGGCATGCTGTCCCTCGTGAATGTGTAGGGTACAGACATGAAGGAACTGTACCGGATTTTAGCCAACAAGGCTTACTCATTGGGCATGTTGAAGTATGGCCCTTTCCCTCTCTCATTTACCCCGTCCCGCACGTAAGTCCACTGATAATGAGTATCAATCCCTCGCGATCAGGAAGCGATTCGATTTCCTCAAGAAAATGTCCGCCGAGTTGCGAATGCATCGTATGGAGAGAAGCGAGAACGACCAAACCGCTTCGGAGGATGAGGTCACCTTCATCGAGGCGTCTACACGCCCGGAGACCAGCGAGGTCTCCATGTCGCCTGAGACCCCGGTCGTCGCCAGGTTCCGCCGTCGCGAGTCCGCCCCGACGACCCGAGGCAGCAATGAACGGAGAGACCGGGCTCGCAGCAACACGCCCAACATCCGGCGCCCAGTCTCCCAGCACCCTTCGCGGAGATAGTCTCTCCGGGACTCCTACCGCCCCCCTCGTGAATTTGACGAGCGGCCCCGCAGTGGTCGTGAGGAAACTACGCCGCCGAGGCGAGGGCGAGGAGAGGAGGCCCGAAACTCGAGAAACGCGGGACGCTCCCATACCCCCGGCCCTGTCGCTCCTTACGTGCACGCCCAGTTGCCTCGCAACTCACATCGCTGAGAAGGGTATGGTAAAGATTGTCCAATCGGAGATTATGTAGCTTTCGGGATTTGTCTTTTCAATCTTTGTCGGTTTGGTTTCGGATCTTTCAAAATTGTTCACAGTGGGTCTCTTTCGGTTGTCACGGTCATCATATTACTTACTTTGTTTGGGCTTATGACGTGGTTTGGTCTTTGCAATGGGCTTAGATAGTGCTTCTTATTGATTTTCATCATTAACATCTTGTGAGTAGGTTATGAAATCCTGTTCGCATTCTGTATGATTGTTTCGTATCTATCTCGTAGTAGTTGCCCATCCGTTTCCAACTCTCATCTGGAATTGTTCGAATAGAATGTTTAAACAGTGGATAACCTCTTGAACAAATCTTTTCAGAACTTTAATGCATTTCAAAAGTGGACAGACACAGCAGACAATGCTCTCTTTCCTGCTGCGGATTCGCGTGCTTGTTGTTTGTTCCCTTTTCGACTTTAGTGGCCCTGTGGAATGGAGTGAATCAGGAAGTAATGTGGACATCCAAGTTCGATCTTATTTTCATTGGTGCAAAGAATCAGTTCTTCTGATTATTCAATATTGTATTTATATGATAGAGTATGTCGCATGTCGTCAGGACCGCCAGCAAGATCAGCTATGAATTATCTCCTATTCAAAAAGAATTTGTTAGCGATAAAAGATGTTTATTCTTGAACAAAGAGTAAAAGCACACACACACTCCCATTTTATTTATTCTGTGCAGATTTTATAGATAGATAGGTGATGATAATAGCAATAGAGAAGGATGAACCACAAGGACATAGTTGAATTTTCCTCAATAAGTTTTATATAAAATTTAACTACAGATTTAGTTTAGGACACTACCAAAATCAAAAGCAATTCTTGCTGTAAAAGTAAATCAAAGTAAAGGCTCTAAATGGAGTACATCAAATCCCAATAGCAAGGTAAAGGTCACTCAAAGGGTATCCAACAAGAACTGAAGCTAACAATAGGACCATCATTCCGGCTCGCGTACACAAGAAGACAAAAAAAAAAAGGTAAAAACAATTACATAGAATCACATCGCAACAATGTACAGAAAGGTGGAAGGGGTATCACGATATGATTATATGCGAGAATTGACAACGAAGTCACTCTTAAAACAATGGCAAGTGCGATGCGCTCTGCTCCGAGGGTTGGCAGAGCTGAGCTGGGCTAGATGTCTGCCATGACTGACTCAAGAATCTTCCGCTTGTACATTGACAGTGAACGCTCCCTCTTCTGTAACTGCGCCCGCATTTTAATGTACCGTTGCTTCCAGGTTATTTCGGAAGCATTACTATCGGCCCCATCGACCTCAAATTCGGCATCGGTCAAACTGTCCAAATCTGCGATGCTGTTGTCAGGGTCGTCAGTGATTCGAGAGATGCTCTCGCGTTTGCTGCCGTCGTTTTTGCCGATGGTGAAATCGCCGTATGTGACTTTGGTTGTAAAATGAAGGCCATGTTTGTACTCGTGGGAGATACTGTATACAAAGTTCGGTGGGGCGCCACCAGGACCTGACGCACCTGGCATGTTTGCAGGAGCTATAGGGGCTAATTCCACATGCACAATCATTGCGCTCTCCATGACACCGGGGTAACCGAAATGCGGCCCCAGTCCCAGGTGGAGAACGGACATGAGGACTGGTGACCCCAATGGTGCGTGGGAGTACGAAGCCGTCAAAGTGGTCACGACGGACAGTGCCAAGTTGCGGGCCTCTTCGGCGTTGAGGGGGGCCGGGCGACCGGTGACCTTGGCTCGCAGCAGCTCCCCTGCCAACACCCGAACTGCATCATCGGAGACTAGATCCGCCTGGGAGTGGCCGTTTCGGGCCACCGGGATCTGAGGATGAGGGGCAATTGCGCTGTGCATCTCGTGAGTCGGTGCTGCGGCTCCGTTCCGCTGGCTGCCTTCAATCTTCAAAGAACCCGAGGGATTGTTGATACCGTTGAGCATGAGGGTTGGAGGCGTGGCTAAGCGTACCGGTGCGCCTGAGTGATGCGGCACCTGAAGCTGCAACTTGTTAGGTCTAGGACCAGGGAACGGCGTCGGTGACTGCTGGTATTGGGACTGAGAGAAACGGTGGGAAGAATCGTGGTCGAGAAGGATGGCAGGCGACGGCCTTGAAGTAGGTTGGTGTACCTGAGTCGGATCGGAACGGTTGGGATTTACAGGGAATGATGAAAAGGGGCCCGAGACGGTTCCCCGGTTTGGTGGTCGCCCACGAGTCTTGCCCGTGGATGATCCATTGTTGCTGGGCCACGCGGATGATACAGCGGGGCCGTGTCGTCGTTTGGGACGTGGCTTGTCACCCGAGGACGGAGTCACTGCGGACCGTGGTTCGGTAGAGTGCAAGTAAACTTCGGAGGGATGATGGTGTCGAGGTATGATGGCCGATTGTGGATAGCCAGCTGGGGACGCATCGCGCTCGATGGGTTTCCATCGTGGATCAGGTCCGTGGTGAATAGTAGACGAGTCTGGGGGCCCGGCAGTCGGAAACGTAGAGGGGGTGGCCATCCATGGGTCGTGCGTCTCGATCTCGTCCGGGAAAGCGCTGAACGGAATGGCGCTTGGAGGGAAGGTCGCCGAGTGCCCCGGAAATGGGCCTGCGTGGATGAGGCCGATGGAAGTGTCTAAAGAGGGTCGTTTTGTAACCCGTTCGAATGTTATGTCCCGCTCATCGGCCCTTTTCCTACCCCGTTTCGGTTTCCACTGGGGCACAAGAGCTCGCAGCGCCAGATCCTCTTCCAGCGGCACACCGTCGCGACTGTCGCTAACAACTGAATTATTGGTGGGAATCTGATTGTAGTAGGGGTGTGGATGGCCGAGACAGTACTCGAAGAATGCATCGACATGCATCGCTCGCATCCAGCGCTGATATGTGCGCGTTAGAGTACTGAATATGGTATAGGAAAGGAAAGGGAGGAACGGCAAACGCACCTTTAGACGGACCGCGTATTGTTGCACCTTCTGCGTGCTCTGGCCCTTTTCCATCACGGGAGGTTCAACCCCAAGTTCGGTCGCCAAGGAAATCCAAGTCTTCAATTCTTTATTGTCAAGTTTGCGAATCAGCTCCCACAGCGTGAATATGCTGAAGCTCTTGCCGTCACTTCGGGGAGGCGATCGGAACGTTTTTCGTAGTTCGCTGGTGTCCACAGATAACGGAACGTTAGGGTTACAGTGGAAGATAAACATCACGTAGGCATCGTCGATTGTATCATCCTTGATGTCGCGAGACGGCAACGCTCGAGAATCCGGCTGATCCATCGATTCCCTTGGTTGTCTCTGGCGAAGAGGGTCGAACATCGGCGGGGTCATAGAAGGTCCGGGCTGCGCGGCGGTTACTGGAGGAGGTGCCGATCGCACGCCGGTTGGCGATGCCTGCAAGCTGCGAGGGGTTGCTTTGCGATTGAGCGGAGGTGATTTGGAGGCCGGTAAGCGACTGCGAGCGCTTCCTAGCGAAGATGCGCTTTGTAACCCGGGCTCGAGAGTGGGCGGATATCTTGCATACTGCTGGATGACCATCGGGGGATTCCCCAATTCATTTCGGTCCGGTTGATTCATCACATTGGGAAACGGACCTTCCATGGTGCAGCAATCGCGACGCGGGGCCTCTTGAGACTGAAGTTGAGGCCCGCCACAATATAGAGGGTGAAAACACCCGTCGAACCGTAAGCGCCGGGACGACAGCCGGGTATCATAAATAGCTGCCAAACCAGGCCCAATTTCAAATGCGCCTCAATAGCGCCAGACCACTAAGCCGAAGAAGGGAGCAGAAAACCAAAAAGAACCAGGGACCAGCCCAATGAAGCGCTTCAATTGATGGTACAGGACGCAGACAGCTAGCAGGACAGGCGGCGCGGCGCAGGATATTTAATTATATCTGAATGCGAAGCAGAACGAACAATACGGTAAACACGGACGGATTAGAATGGCGGAACACAGCCCATGACGAGATATGTCCTGGTTGGGAAAACCCGATCGCCATGATCACCGCCAGAGAAATGGGGGGTGGGAGAGGGGGAGAAAGAAGAGAAAGAGGAGAAGGTGGCTGGATGACGGCGGGCGCTTTAAACGAAGGCCGATGATAGACTGAGAGGAGCTGACTGTTTCTATTTCGGGACGCTCCTCGATGCCCCTCGCGGTCTAGCGCCGGCGCCTCAGGGCGGGGGAGTTGATGCCTGGGGCCTTGGCCCGTTCGGTCACGTGAGTACACTAGACCGCCTCGGGACAAGCCTGGCCGGCCTGGCCCGTAAGGCAGAGAGTGGGATCAGAATCAGGCAATCGTCAAGCGTCCGTCTCTTATCGATAAACCCCGTGCTTCTTCCTCCTTCCTCCCTTCCAAATCGTCATCACTGCCTGTTCACTCTTCTGCATTCACCAAACACGCCCTGGTCCTTCACCGTTCCTCATGCTCTCCGACTCATGATCCTTCTACGCTAACTGCAACGTGACCTGCATCAAATCTCGACTCAGCTTCTCGTTTTTGAATCATTTGCTTGCTCTTGCTCACATTGGAGATCATGTGCAACCTGCCTCTCTCGACGTTCCCTCTTCGTCTGTAGGGCGAGCAAGCCCTCCGTCGCCATGGCCCACACTTCCAACTCACGTCGTTCCCACCCCGTTCGCTCCAGTCGCACCCAGGTGCAGTCATATCATGAAAGCAGTTCCGACGATAATAACACTGCCTCGGATGAAGAACGACCGTCGCTTTCCCTCCGCCCTCGTGACTCCCACCGCGCGCCTGTCTCCTATCGCGAAGAATCCTCTGAATCTGAGGTACCAATCCTTGAAGATCAAGATCCCGAGGCGGTGATCCCAGTTGAAACTTCCACGACGCCAAACAGAAACAGGCCATCTCGCCGAAAATCCGTGAAAACCAGATCGCAGACAAAAGGCACCAAGAGAAACGCTGGCAAGCAACACTTGGAATTGGGAAAATCGCTGAAAAGAAAGAGGAAGGTTGAAACGGATGAGCCGCCCCCCTTTGTAGGCTCGGGTGTGATTCCACCCTGGCAGACTTTACCGTATCATGTTTTGTTCGACATCTTCTTCTTTGCCTCGTATCCACTGGTGGAGGAAAAGGCCGGTAGAAGACACAGCTCCGTGCAATGGCTGGTGAACGTCTCCCTTCTCTGCCATGCTTTCAATGAACCAGCATTGGCTGTGCTCTATCAAAACCCCCCGTTGCTCCCGGCCGCCAAGACACATGGCCTACTGACTCTGCTTTCTTGCCCACCACAATCCCTTTCCACCAATTATATGAACAAAATAAGAGAACTTCATGTGGATGTGGAAATGCTGCTGTTATACAAGAGCGGGCCAACTTTGGGGTATTTCGAATTGCCAAAGTTGATTGAGAAGACGCCCCAAGTTAGAAGACTGCGGCTATATCATAGTGATGACTACCTGGTTGGTATTCCTATTTGGCAGTTAAATCGCTCAAAATGGGTCTACCCGGACGGCCTTTTCTCGGCCATCGAATCAGCACCGATCAGACTGCGTAGCTGGGATTGGAATAGTCGGTTCATGGAGACGAAATGGCTTCTGCCGCTTATGATGGCGAAGCATCTTCAACCCGCTTTCAAAAACATCACAGAGCTGAGACTGTTACATATTGCCTGCGAGGATGTGTACGCCGACGAGTCTGGTAACGAGTCTGATGAGAGAGAGGTCGTCCTTGCGACGGCCCTCAAGGGACTTCCACATCTGCGCCATCTGGAATTCCACGAGTGTTCGATCGTCAACGAATACCTGATGCCTAATCTGCCCACCGGGCTTCTCTCGCTCACCATTAACAACTGCGACGACGTGACGACCGCCAATTTCAGCGCCTGTATTGCAACTCATGGCCAGCACCTCCGCGAACTGACTCTCAGCCACAACCGGCATTTGAGTCTGTCTTTCATTCAGATCCTGGCCCAAGCATGCCAGAGGCTCGAACGGTTTAAAATGGACATTTCGATGCATGACTGCTCTAGTTATCATGACGTGGAACCCCATTTCCGGGAACTACTCAGCCCTTCGGAAGTGCCAACCTGGCCAAGTACCCTGCAGGAAATCGAGCTGGTGCAGTTGCGCAAGTGGGATGACCGCACAGCCGGCGTGTTTTTCACCTCTTTGATTGACGCGGCGCCTGAACTGCGGGATCTACGGCGCCTGATGATTAGCGCAATTTTGAAAATCGGGTGGCGCGACCGTGCATCATTCCGAGAGAAGTGGATCGGCAATCTGGAGAAGGTCTTCTTAAGGCGAAGCGCGCCTCCCAACCCGACCCTTCGCACTGTTACCCAGGCTGCACCCTCCACCAACGTGGAAGAGGGTAAAACCGACGAAGCCGCCACTCAGTCTGATGCACCGCAGAGCGGGGTGTCAACGCCATCTAAGCGCAAAAGCGCCCGTCTGGCCCAGCGGAAATTTTCCGAGGTCGAGGACAATGCGGACCAGAGTCCATTGATCCGGGCCGCCAGCGAGGCCAAGGACGAGTCGAGCCGTCTTCCGGTGCAGGGCATGTGTGACGTTGTTTCGGTCCGGATCGACAACCAACGTCCTACCGAAACCCAGTTCAACGAAGAAGACTTTCTCGACGACGAATTGAGCGGCGACGAGGACTGGAATGGTAACGACATGGACATTGGAGATACCAGTCACGCGTGGTGACGAGGCCGGGCTCTCTAGACTACCTGGCAGGTTCTTATGGCTTACCCTTTTTTTTTTTTTCTTTCTTTCTTTCTTTTCCTTTTTTTTTTTTTTTTTTTTTTTTTTTTTTTCTAAAGTTTTCGGGAAGCTCACGGAACTAAAATGCGGGCGGTGTTCTGCTTTTTTCGTCATTATATCCTCTTTCTCTTTCTCGTACCTTTCAGCTGTACACAAGAATACACATGGGTAGGATTGGGACGCTTTTGAGGAGTTGAGGCAGGAGAATTCTGAGTTTTTTCTTTTCGGGTGGGCAATGGGCTCGGAGCAGGTTGCTTTTTGCAAAGTTCTTCATATGCGTTATTTGCTTTCCTCTCGCGGAGTCATTCATCAGAGGGTATTTGGCTTGTTTTTATCTTCTATCATGTCATGGTGCTTATCATGGACGGAAATCCCGTTCGCTGAGTAAATGAAATAGTTACATCCAATCGAAAAGATAAACAAGCCTCTGTCATAGGGTATGGTAGGTAGGC
The DNA here is from genome assembly GCF_023601865.1 of Aspergillus affinis. Lineage (NCBI taxonomy): Eukaryota > Fungi > Ascomycota > Eurotiomycetes > Eurotiales > Aspergillaceae > Aspergillus > Aspergillus affinis. The sequence goes on from NW_026515869.1 coordinate 129,977, forward strand.
ATGATCATCTATTGGAACACAAAGGCACCATTGTCGTTTACAATGCGCTCGCCAAGGTTGATATCGGCCGTAACCGGCTCTCCCTCCGCGTTGTTCAGTGTAGCCCGCAGCACAGGCACCTCGCCGTCTCCTTCGATCGCGAATTCAACGTCCTCGGCGGTCTCGGAGAAGTTCTGACCTTCCCACTCGAAGGAGCCTATGCGGCTAGAGTTAGAGCATGCTCTCTGTTTGTGGGACGTGAGAAGACGAACCGTCGTTGTTTCCAATGTATTCGTCAAGATCGATGGACGCATCTTGCAATTCTCCGTCGCCGTCCGCCAGCCTAGCAACCAAGATGTGGTTGTCATCGATCCGGATGTCCTCTGCGCTGTGGTGGAAGCTCATTGTGACGGAAGGATTGGGGTGTCTTTGGAGGAGATGTGGAGTTCTTGGAAGATTGATTGATAGTAATGCAGAAAGGAAGATAGAAGAAAGAAAGACAGAGAAAAAGAAGAGATGCTGGGTACAACTGACCGACTTTATAGCCCGCGACAGCTCTCACCGTGGGATGTTTAGCCCGAAGTTCCCCACGGCCATTGGCACCATACACCGTACACATGGCTTGGAATCATTTGTTTGAATGCACAAGCATGGGCCAGGAGCAGTGGGGATTTGCTAGTGAAGGTGGAACAAGGATACCGATTCAGTCTGCCCCTCCATCACGCCTTCGTGCTTACTTTCTTTCTTGCTGTTTGTCTTTTTTTTTTTTTTTCTTTTGTTTTTCGAAAACTTGTCCAAGGCAGCAGCAATAATGCGCCACTGGGGAGGGGAAGACCGGGCGGTTGTACGTTGTAGCACGACGATATGCGCAGATTGGAACTGCGGCTGGTGAGCGAATCCCCCACTCGGCCTGTATCCCTGGAGGCTCTTGGCAGTTGGCAGCCAGTTCACCAGTGGATACTCGGAGGGGCATTGCTCTCCATCCGGACGAGTCTGGGATGCGATTGCGTGCCTTCGATCGGAACTGGCAGGATTCATTGTTCTTCGTTCTTGTCATTGGCATCCATGGCGTTACGGTCATGTGTAAGGGCAAACTTGTACACCTCTTCTGAAGCGGCTTGCTTTGTATGCTGGATGACTGGGCTGTACAGTCTGGCATGACGGACGCCAAGGGCGTTAGCCTAGATATAAGGCTGACGAGTTAAGTGTTGTTTTCCGATGGGTTTGTGTCCGGGTTGCCCGATTCCTCCGGTCTCTCCTCTTGGCTGTGGTGTACAGAGATATTGTGAATCCTGTTGATCGCCTAGTTTGCACCACATAGCTTTTCAATTGGACCAGAAGGGTGGTACGAGCGCTTGGTAGATGGGGGACACGATTACTAGTTAGTTCCAATCGAGTAAATTGACAGCCGTTATGGGGGAGATGGTTGAGACAATCTCCACTCACTAGGGACTTTCTAGTACTTCCTAGGCTCTAGGCTGCTCACTCCACCTGCTTTGCCCCGCCAACGGGGCGGTATCGCTAACGGCCACATCGGCAAGAAGAGTCAGGATGAAGAATGGAAGAGAAAGAGAAAGAGGAAAGAAAGGGAAGAAGACCAACCCTGCCTACCATATAATATAATATGCCTCATGTCTTATCTAGAAAACCACACCACGGAATTAGCGGGTTATTCCAATGATCATGTGGGCTGTCTGCCAGCCGTTACGCTTGAATGTCTAGGTATATACACCTTCTTAACAGTTCCCTGTCCCGTCCAGAATTCAGTTCATTTCAATCTCAGCCACTCCATACCAGTAAATGAGTGTTTCTCTTCTCTTCGCCCCCTGGTTTTCTTCTCCTGTTCTTTCATCTTTCCCTCGCAGAGATGAACGTAGGGAACCTGGGTACAAAATTAACGCAGGGAACTTTGCAGTATCTCTATTCTCTCCCTCCTAGTTGTTCAGGCGCGCCCGTCTGCGCTTTGCTCATCTCCCCGCAGGTGATCTATTAGATCGTTACCCACATCGCCTGGTCTCGATAATCCGAGTTTAACTCAGCCCCAGAGACACGTGGTTCCTGATGAGTCGCACAAGTTCCCCAGTCTAGATTGAACTTCTACCAGACCCAGAAAGAAAGCCACTCGGCATCCACCGGTTTCATCAAAAAGCTGACTAGATAGGGGAATGCATTCAATATTTCCAGACATGGTCATTCCATGTCAGAGATAAAGATATAAGGGTCCGAGGTCCTGGATCATTGCGATGCAGCGAAGTGTGCGTCAACGAGCATCGGTCGAGACCGAATTTCTCGGGTGAAACCTGCAAAGATGTACAGTGTACAGAAAGGAATAATTCGATATGAATTGTGGGGGAGAATGACACTTGGTTGGCTCTGTTCACTTGATCTCGTCGGTACCCCGGCCTGGCGACCGATGCATATGCATTTCTCCACTTGCTCTCGTTTCAGTGTCTATTAAGGCTCGAGGTATTTTACCACTCATGATAGCTTAATATGAATTTACTGCTTGGAATTACGTTGTGCGATGATACAGCTGCCATAAGTGTTCCTTGCGCGGAATAAACACTAGGCTACTTGCTAATTACAACCATTTGGCTACCGAGAATTTACATTATCCTAGCAACAGGTGCTCGACCAACAAAACAATCTAGTTTGGCTAGGTGGTAAAAGTGCGTGTGTCTTTCACTGGCCTATCACTAGTGGTTTGTGACTGTGTTACGATGCGGCTTTGGGTCCAGTCAAGGCATATTTTCGAATAGGTACGCACTCAAGCCCTGCAGCTGTTGTTGGTTTTTCTTTCCTCCACTCACTCAAGGAAATATTGACTATCAGTCCATACTATCAGAGTAGGGATCCCACTGAATGAGTGCCGTTTATTAAAAGGTGATGGATCATTTGAGACTAGCTAATGGTTGTTGGAGGCAAAGCGCAATGGCGACGGAATTGGTTGAACACCAACACACACTAGCCAGGGTAGAGCGGTGCCTAACTCTAACAGGTAGACAAGAAACCCTAACTGACAAAAGAATAATAACTGATCCTTGATAGTTACATGTACACCATACAGAGCACGATCCAGATTCTCGGTGGGTCTGCGGTACGTCAACAGATGCAGTGACGGTTGGCTGTTCTGCATGGCTGCATTTCTCTCTCGCATGGCCGCCAATTCTTTGCTGCTTGGCCCCGTTCATCGATTGCCTATTCCTTCATTCCACGGAGGAAGTTTCGCCTCGATTGTTTGCAGAAGACAAAAGCAGCAACGAGTCGAAAGTCCACACAATTTTTAGTTCCGCATTTAGATTCCGAGCGTCGACCGCCGGATAAAACACTCACCATCACTAACAACTCTTCATCCACCCCCTTGATGCATTCCTGGCTCTTCCGGCTCGATTTACAACAGAAGATATCTTGTGGTATCTTTTACTCTTTCTGACCCAGCAAGGACCGTACTTTCACTTGGAGAGTCCAAATTCCGGCCGGCGGTTATGTCTTCCTCGCCCAGGTCGCAGGAGACGGCCGATCCTGCCACGGCCTCCCACTCTGTCCCGCAGCAGCCCGAAACTCAAGATGCCTTCGACGACAATGCATCGGTCTCCGTGAGTGTTTCTTTTTCTTCTCTGTCCCCTTGACTGACTCCTTTATCTGACAACTAATCAAATTCACTCACCAGGCTGAGGATGATGATGACCCCTTCTCGGATTATGCAGAAGATTTGTGAAAATATTCCCCAGTCATAAACGCGGAAGGAGCTGCAGCTGATGTGAGTGTAGTGCGAGTGATACAACCTCTATTAATTCGATGATTACATCTTATCGCTTTGAAAATGGGCGACGGTACCACGCCTACAAGGACGGTGCTTACTGGTAAATGCGTTCTGAATCGTTATGTTTTGTTGCAACTCGGATAGAAAACAAAAGGACTCACGAATCCCTAGGGGTCCGAATGATGAAAAGCAGAATGAACAACTTGATATTGCGTAAGTTACCCTCGAAATTCCCCGCGCCTTTCTCCGGGCGAAGAGACTGACGTTAGCATTCAGCCATCATATGTTCACCATGCTTCTCGACAATAAGTTATTGCTCGCACCGATAGACAGAAACATCCAGGTTGGCCGATCTGACTGTGGGATGAGTTTGGGTATTGGCTGATCACCGTTTAATGGCCGTGCAGAGAGCGCTCGATGTGGGTACCGGCACCGGGATTTGGGCAATGTGAGCTCTGCTGGGTCTCTATCGTCGCATGCGAACCATTTGCCTAGGTAGCTGACGTTGGACGTTATCCAGAGACTTCGCCGACGAGTATCCATCCGCCCAGGTTATCGGCACCGATTTGTCCCCTATCCAGCCCGGCTTCGTCCCGCCTAATCTACGATTCGAGATTGACGACGCGTCCGAGCCGTGGATTTACCCGGAGAATCACTTTGATCTGATTCACGTACGGTCTTTGTACGGGGCGATCTCGGACTGGCCCGAGTTCTATCGCAATGCTTTGAAGTAAATCCCTCCGCTGTTTCTGAACCACAAAGAGGTGACGCGGCTGATGGCGACCGAAGACATTTACAACCTGGCGGGTGGTTTGACCAGCTGGAAATGTCCATTCAGTTTACCTCCGACGATGGCACCGTGACCGACGATCACGTCCTGGCGGTCTGGTCCAAGATTTTCATCGATGCTGGAGAACAGTTTGGGAAAACTTTTCGTATTGCCGATCTAGCCCGGGGCTACATGCAAGACGTTGGCTTTCAGAACATAACGGAACGGCGATTCAAGCTGCCGATCGGGCCTTGGAGTCCGGATAAAAAGCTCAGGAAATTGGGCCGATGGAATCAAATCCATTGCGAGCAGGGGATTGAAGGATGGGCCATGGCATTGCTAACACGCGTGATGGGCGTGAGTTACTCCACTTCTTTCATGAACTCGGATTTGATTTCCTATCTGAACTGAAGAAACCTGCTAACGTGTGTGTCTCTGGATTAGTGGTCCTACACGGAGGTGCAGGTCTTTTTGGCGCAAATGCGCAAAGGCCTCCGAGACCCCGACACTCATTCTTATTTTCAAGTGTACGTTTCTCTCCCCCCCACTCTCTTTCCCCCTTTTCATGCTCGATTATATTATTTTCAATCATATTCTGTGGGGATGACTGCCGATCTAACTGCTTTTTTTTCTCTCGCTTTTTTAGAGTCGGGGTGTACGGGCAAAAGCCCATCGGAGGATTTTGAGCAAGGAGAGCCTTCAATAAATTGAGGAGAAGCGGTGTGCCAATGAGTCGAGTCGGGGAAGACGGGAAGGAGTCCGTCCGTCTGCAGCTGGCTGGATTTGATGACGATTATGATTTTATTCACGATCCTCTCGTACTTACGCCGGAGTAGTTTATTGGTTTCTTTCCCTGTTCGTCCGTGCATAACACTGCTCCTAATGGACTTAATTACGCCGTTGTTGAATAACGCCCAATAAAATAAATATTATTATCAACTATGCTTATGACAAATTGTACTATAACTATGTACATGCATGGAGTTTGTCCGGAAGATGGTGTCGTCACTCTCCATGGTTATTTGCCTTTGGACTCCACCAGGACTCCACTGTGCTTCCTCTCCCCGACCGTCTCAGGAAACCAGCTGGCTTGCCCAACGCCGACTGCTTGCCTTCTGAAGTCTTGCCCTCGCACGGATCCCCCAGCAAAGACAGCCCCCTCGGCACCGGCTTAGCGCTTTCTGCAACTAATCCCTAGGCCCAAGCCACCGGGTCCCGTCTCGTTTCTTCAGGAAGCCACACTAAACGGTGGATTGCATGGAGCCGTTACGCACCATGGCAGAGCGAGCAGACAACGCGGTGCGATATCCTGGTGCCGAAAGAAGCATTATCGCCGTGAATAGCTCCAATTGCATGGTGACAATCGCCGGCTTATTGAAACAATAGACGTTCTTCGGCTTGACCTGGCCCCGAAATGGGTAGCCCGATGCGACGCTGCCTTCTGCCAAAGTTTGGGATCATCCTCGTTCGTGAACCTGTGTGGCCAGACAAGGACCATGGTCCATTCGGGACGAACGACTAAAGACCGCTATGGAAGTCAAGTCAGATGGCTTTCGCCTCCCAATTGGCGGTCATTTGTCATATCATGCGCGGGGTCTTGCCTACTCCGTACTTCCCTGGGGTCGTGTCTTGCACGTGAATTGGGACGAAAATGTCATAATATGGCGATTGCCAATTGGAAATGGAATTGTTCTCTTTCCCATGACTGCTTTTGCGCGCCCTGATTGACATTTCGGTATCTGATCCCATTTCCTCGAGATCTTGCGAGTTCTCATCGGAGGTCCGATCATGGCGCTTGCTTCGATTCTATTGAATACGCCTTGGGTGGATATCTTACGGCTGCTGGCAGTCTCCCTGACGGTCACAGCCCTACTACGCGGCGTCGCCTTAGTAGTTTATCGTCTATTCTTTCATCCTCTGGCTAAGGTCCCGGGACCCTTCTTTGCTAGAGCGTTCTATTTCTACTCCTTCTGGTATAATGTGCGCGGAGGACGCATGTACTTGCAGATCGCAAAGCTTCACGAGAAATACGGTACGGCGGTGTCTTCTTCCCCTAGAACCGGTCTGTCAATAGGCATCTAATCCCATCCTCAGGCCCAGTCGTCCGTATCAATCCGAACGAGATCCACCTGAGCGACCCTGAACAATGCCAGAAGGTATACTCCATCGGATCACTATACGGGAAGGATCCCATCTTCTACAACGCCTTTGCTACCCCCAAAGCCACCTTCACGACGGCAAGTCCGGACCTTCACCGCATTAAGCGATCTGCACTGAACCCTTTCTTCTCGCGAAAGAGGGTACTCGATTTGGAGGATATAGTGCGGCAAAAGGCGAACAAGTTGGTATGGCGCATGCGACAGGCATTTGAATCCACGGGCCACATCGACCTGCATCATGGGTTCAGGGCGATATCGATCGACGTAATCACCGATTATGCCTTCGACCAATGCTACAACTTCCTGGACGATGATGGCTTTGGCGTCGAATTTTTCAATATGATGCGAGGATTCGGACCCACATTCTGGTGCTTCCAGCAATTCCCAGCGCTGCAGGCGATTGCGGTCCGCACGCCGTTCTGGCTTGCCAAATTAACGAGTGCGGCATTGACGAGAAAAATGATGCATCATCAGGTGCGTGGCTGTCGATCACTTTGCCTTCTTCCCCGGCCTAGTGCCTTTGTCTAATGGTCCTAGGCATCTCATCGTCATGTCCAAGGGGTTAAAGACGCCGTGGACCGAGGCGAGAAGGTGTCACGCATAACCATCATCCACCAGCTTCTCTCGCCCGATGCCGCGGAGGGACATGTGGTACCGACGGTGGACGACCTCACAGACGAACTTTTCAATATCCTCGCCGCAGCGGCAGATACGACCGGCAATGCCATGACAATTGCAACGTACAACGTGGTGCGAAACCCGACCATTTACGACCGGTTGACGAGCGAGTTGAAAGAGGCTTTCCCCGACCCGGAGGGCGATATGAATTATGTGGTTCTAGAGAAGCTCCCTTACCTGGTGAGTATGTCTCGTTCGTTTTTTTTCAAGGAAGATCAACTAATCTAGTTCGTTAGACAGCTGTTATCAAGGAAGCTCTGAGGTAATTCGCCTTTATGTTAGTCGACAGTAATTCGTTTACTAACGATTCTCAGGCTGTCCTTCGGAGTCGTCGGTCGGCTTCCACGAGTTGTTCCCGAACCTGGCGAAGAGTTCAACAACTATCAAGTGCCAGCAGGGGTAGGTCAAATGGAGTTACTGTTCCCAGGTATACATGACCAGCAGCTGAATCATCTAGACCGTTGTTAGTATGAGCTCGTGGATCATGCACCACGATCAGAAATTGTTCCCAGACCCCGAGAAATTCGATCCGGATCGCTGGCTGGACCCGGACCATAGTCGATATTTGGACAAATACCTGCTTGCCTTTGGAAAGGGTTCAAGGCAATGCGTTGGCATGCAGTACGTCGCTCTAGAATCTTTTATATCCCGGCATATTCCGCTAATAAGACCGCAGACTTGCCTATTGCGAAGTATATACAACTATAGGACGTGTTTTTCGGCAGTTTGTTGATCTCACAACGGCACATAAGAGTCGTGATGAGCTACTATGTAATGACTATTTCTCTTCCTATCATCCAGAGGAGAACAACAAATTTGTGTTCGAAAGAGCTTCCAAGGGTGTGGAGGTATAATATCATGGCCGTGAGTTTGTACTTAGTTCCATAGAAAGGCAAACGATAAATTGAAATGATAGCTTGTGTATACGTCGTTAACTACATCTGCATAAACAAGTCCACAAGCGTACTCTTCCCACCTGATGAAATGAGGTATGTACCTGGCATAACTCTTTTACATCAGTTCAGTTTTGTGTGAAAGCTTTCGTTTTGCTCAAAGGACTGTATAACACAAACGCCCGACTCTATGCGAGACTTCCACCTATCTCGTTCAATTCACCTTCACCACACTATCGGCAACTCCCCCCTGTTCTAGGCATTCAGAGTGACTAGTCTATTCCTCATCCAGCTGTCGGCGCGCGGTCTTTAGTTCATCCCTCGAAGAGACCTACGAGAATAAGTCACGAAATTCACCTATAGCCATAAGAACAATCCCAACCCCTCTGACCTCTTCGTTTCTCTTCCTTTCAACCCACCTCTTCTTCTCACATCCCCAGACCCAGGGCGACCCAAACACTGATCTCTTGAACATTGTCTGTTTCCCAAACACACTTATCTCAACTCCAAAGCAATTTCCCATCTCCACACTGAAGTGTACCAACCTTCGAGATGGTTACTTGGAACGACCAAGCAGATGCCAGAGTAAGACGCCCCCTCCTCTCCCTCAAAAACAACAAAAGAACTAATCATCCAGCTCCTGGTCGCCATCCTTAGGAACATGACTGGCCGTCTGGACTACGCTGCTATCGCCAAGGACATGGGTGGTGGTAAGTCCAAGTCCCATCCAATTTACCTACTTCCCCTCCTCTTTCTGTTTGTTGATACCTGAGCTTACAAAGAACGCGCCTCTCTTCAGATTGCACAGTCAGCGCCATCCATCACCGCATCCAGAGAATCAAAGAGAGAGCCAACGCTAGCGAAAATGGCTCCGGCTCTCCCTCCGGTGGTGCTACTGCCGCGACCGCCGCCACTTCTACGTCTGCTGCCGAGCAGGCCCAAGCGTCCCCTTCTACCGAGAAGAGAAAAAGAGGCAGACCCGTCGGAAGCGGCAGAAAGAGGGCTAACAATTTGTCTGCCAAGAAGGTGAATGCCGGGGTTGAGGTGGCAACTGAAGGCGAGGGTATGGGTGAGGACGATGGCGAGGGACCTGCTGAGACTTGAACTGGAGAAGGGGGGTTGGGCTTCACGCCTTTTTCTTTTTAGTCTTCTGCTTGTCTTCTTTTGAGGTGGATCTTATCTTTTCGGCGGATGATTTTGTGTTCTTTTATGGAGATCTATTTGAACTGCTAAGGGTTGGTTGCCTGCGTCTACGAGAGACGATGGGGATGGTTCTGTATCCAAGGCACGGCTACTACTGAATCCACCCAGTTTAAAGCTTGAACTTTGATTCCATCTGCATGCTCAGCTACTTACATCCAAAAAAAGTCAAGCAGCCATATGAGTCCCATTCCCCGTAATCCTAAACTCCCCAATCCGGACCCAGAAAACAACTCTGCTACCCTAAGTCAAAAGAACCCTCACCACAGTAGAAAAAGAGAATAACTCCAGTAGACAAAAGTGCGAGCGATGGAGTGGTAGGGTAGAGGTTGCAAAAGGGTTGGTTGTTGATGAGACAGCTAAGCAACTATGCAAAGAGATCCTCATTCACGTCGCGGGCGTGGTCAGGCATATACTCCGAAGCAGAGCTCTCCACGTCCTCATCCTTATCCTCATCCTCATCATCATCGTCCTCGATTTTGTAGCTAACCATACCAGAAGCCAGGCTGCTTGCCTTGCGCAGCCGCTTTGAAGGAGTGCCCTGGCCGATGAAGGTCACCTCGTCGTCATCGTCCGCCTCCATTTTCACAGTGTCCTCCATCTTCAAAGTGGAGCCAATCTGGCCGAGCATGCCGCCGATGCGATTCATACCCGCCACGGTAGGACGCAGGGGCTTCTTCGTAGGGGTGACATTCTCTTCGACGGTCTTCGAGTCGGCCGAGTCGGCGTCGCCAGCTGGGCTGGGAGGCTTACGCTTGCTCGAAGAAGGGGTCTTGAGACCGGTGGCCCGAGGCCTGCGGGGAGTGGAAGGACCAGAAGCGTTGCCGTTGCTGATACTGAAACCGCTGTTGGTGCAGGTGGCTTTGCGCATGCGCACGAGACGCTCGGTGATTGCGCGTGCAGTGGGACGGTCGATCGCCTTGCCGTTCTCCACGGTGGTGGCTGATGAATCGTCAGAGATGAACGAGGACGGATGAACGAGGATGGATGGATGAGGGCGGATGGATGAGGGGAGGAGAGAGGGTTACTTACGCCAGGCCTCTGCCACACGCTTGGGATCGACGGAGAGATCATGGGTCTCGAGGATTTTTAGGAGGAGCTGAGAGGGTCAAAATCCAGTTTGAGAGTGGGGAGGGCAAAGGAGGAAAGAGGGCAGCTTACAAGCTGGTCGTTCTCCGGGGTCCATCTCACGGGCATGTTGGTGGTGGTTTGAGAAGGAAGATGTAGATAGTCGAAGTAAGAAGTAGTTGGGGGGAGAGCGATCAGCAGTCAGGGAGAGAAAAGACTGAGGAAAAGTTGAGTGAGAGAAGAGAAGTGGGGGATCTGTTCGAGGGAGAGAGAAAAAAAATGTGAGTAGGGCAAGTGGGAGAGCGAGGGAGAGATGCCAGCCGGCGTTTGCCAGTATTCAAACGGAGGCAGCTCGTCTATTGTTTCTGTCCCACACACCTGTCTCTGACGTTCCTGCGTCTCCCTGAAGCAGTCAACCAGTCAGGCCTCTCTCCAGCCTTCCGGGATGCTGCAGCGGATGTTTGAAGTCGCATTCCGGACGCCATTCACCTCGTCGTTTGTACCCATCGAATCCCTGGGCAGTTGATACAGCTTTGGTCATTCACCAACATCCTGCCCTTCCCCCACTCCATTTGGAGTGTGAAGGATCTGCATCTCCTCGATTTTCGCCGTCGAACCCTCTCTCTATCCCAGACCTGCCCTCGCTACGAAGCCATATAAAGATTCTTTCACTCTGGTCTCTCCTTTCCCCATCCTTCACTCATTCATCTCTCGCTTACAACTCTCTTGTCTCAAAATCCCATTCTCACACTCCATCAATCTCCTCTTCTATCTTTTCTCTTCCTCCAACCTATCTTTTCTCATTCTGATCCTCCGACCATCATCATGGTGGTAAACTGGAAAAATTCTGAGTCGACTGATCGTCTGGTCGCAGCCCTTATTGCTGCTCATCCCACCCTCAGAGTATACACCTTCTCACTCATCCTTCTCGACTGAGAGCTAACGAGGATCAGTTGGATTACAACGGGATGGCCAACTTCTTTGGTCAGAGTGCTACCTACGACGCGATCGAAGGACGATTCCGAAGATATCGAAAAATGGCCGATGAGCTCAAGCAGGAGGCCCGCGCGCTCGGCATCACCAATGCCCTCCCGGGGCGAGGATCGGGTGGATCGACGCCGCGAACCCCGCGGGCCACTCGAGGCGTCACCAAGAAATCGTCTACTGGCAAGGCCCAAAAAGGCACCCCATCCAACTTGACATCTCCCACCCGACGCGCGATCGCCTCTCGCTCTGGAAATGGGGGAATGAGCACCCTGGACGCCATCTGTTTAGATGACACCTCCGAGGATGACCAGAAGGATACAAAGCTGAAAACAGACACCAGGACTGGACCAGCAAGGCTTGCAGACGCTCCTCTTTGGGGGCAGCATGGCGCTGCTGTGCAGGACCAGGGTGGGCCTGATCTGGAGATCGTCGGGGCGCCCGTCCCTGCCGAGGACATTTTTCCCAAGCTCGAGGAACGAGAAAATTCGATGAGTATCTTCTCATCCTTCCCATCCTTGGAAGGCTTCAAAGGTAAGGAGGCCGATCGTGACTTCCCGAGTGTGGCGCCCTCAATGGGCTTGAGCAGAACTGGCACAACCCTGGAACAGACCAACATGAATGAGGATCCTTTCTACCAATCTGACCCCTACTTCCCCATCAACCATGCCGCCTACCCAATGGATAACACGTACTTTGATGAGGGTGGCATGGCATAGTGGGATCAGTCCAATCAGGCACTGTATATTTTTCGGCCTTGTTTTGCTCCTTCCTGTGTACTTTGCTTTTCTGTCTTCTTGTGTCTTTGGTGATACATAACAAGCGGCGATGCTGGGAAGTGGGACTTGATTTTCCACCTGCAAGCTTATGCATTTTCTTGCAGGGAATGATGCCTGCTTCTTACGATTGGCGGGCAGTTTGGTGATAGGTCACTTGCTCGGGCTCGGCGATATAGATTGATTTTCTGGAATTGATCTGTCTATTGAGGGGTTGGATCTAGACGGAGTGTCAAAATGTAACTAATCAGAAAATTCACTAGGGATTCAGATCTTTTGTTTTTACTCAGTAGGCTTTCATCTTTTTGTTCGTACGGCAGTCCAGAGTCACTGACCCGGCCCTAGCCCTCTGCCCTAAACCCTACTACTCCCCAGGTACTCCGTATATGCAGAGTGCATCCCTTCATCTGGGGTCAACGAACAGTTCATGATGATGACTGTATTACATTGCATTCACAATAACTACGTTGTCTTGCATCTGGGAACAACTGGAATATTACTAGTTTCTTTCCATGCTTTTCCCACTCAAATCTTTGACTTCTCCCGGACTCGCAAACCGAAAATATGCAAGACATGATGACTCAAAGCAAGCAGATCCCCATTTTCCGCCAAAATCTGCACCTGCACATCGTACCGGCCATGACGTACGGTAGTGGAATTCGACTTGACCAGCACCCATTGTGTCGACGGCTGCGGCCGCTTCTTGAACTCCACCGACAGACAGAGCGTGGAGAGACCGTACTGATCGTAGAACTTTGGCTGGTGGGTTGCGGGAGGTTGCAAGGGCTACAATTTTACGTGCGTCAGGTAAACGTCTTCGTGGATCTCAACGGGGGTATACAGAATGTTACCATATCAGACAGCAGCGCGAGATGCAGAACATCCGAGATGGCGGACCCATCTCGAAATGAAACCCACACCTCCCGCTGGTGGCCTCCCAGTCTATGGCCCCATAAACCGTTTGATCCGCGGGGCGCCCGCCAGTTCAGCTTGCTGGTGACGGGAGTCGCATCGACCACCGGGTCGTCGATGACCTCGCAATCTCGGACTCGGTCGGGAATTTGACTCGGGCCAATCGAGGATGAGTCCTGCGTCAGACCCTGCTCCTTGGCCATGGCGGCATACGTCACGATGGCTACCGCCGCGGGCTGCTCTGGAGCGGCCGTCGACGCAGAATCCCGCGCCGGGGGCTGAGATCTCGTTTGCGTGAGTTCCACCCTCACAACGCACTGGCGAGAGGATACGCGCAAGCAGGTGCAACGCAACGAGACCAGGCCCGGGACCACCGTTTTCAAAAACTGCACGAAGACATGGATGGGGTCGGGGTATCGAGCGCCACCGAATTCCTGTGAGATGAACTTCTGCGCAGCGGACAGGATCATGACGTTGAGGAAGCCCCCTAGAACGGAACTGCCCACGGAGCTAGGTCAGGAATGACTGATTCAGCGAAGCCGACGGGAACGTACTGCTGTGTGGTCCATTCAGGTGCGATGTTGACGGCGAAGCGATGGCGGGCGCCATGCTCTGGGGCTACGGCGGACGCTGCGTCCAAAAGTGGAGACGGTTTCCCAAGTGACAGCATGGGTCTTGGATGATCGATTCTTCGGCGGGGAAGGGCTCGTGAGAATGAGTATATTAGGACAGTCTCCGGATCAATTGGATCCTCTAGATGGGCGTGCGATGCTCAAACGGTGCAGGATGTAGGAAGCAGCGGGCATTTTCCTGATTGTCGCCGATGACAGCCGACTCCAAATGAGACACAGCAGGCATGTGTTAAATCATGTCTGAAATGAAGGATCAGTCATCAATGCCCCTTGTTGGGCTCACCAATTGAAGGGAAGAGACAGCTCTGGAATGCGAGCTCGATCCTCGGAACTGCCAGGCGGCCAGCCGAGCGATGTAGAATCGATGATGCAATCGAGTATCTGGACTGAAAGAGAGCGCCGTGGCTTTCGACCAGACCTGCGATGTGCCGCTCGTATGAAAGTACGAAATTTCGAGGAGATGGATGAATAGGGGGACGTTGTACAGAGACCGTCGCCGCCGTGGGAGGTACAGCGCGAGGATCCCCGATCGGGTAATATTGGGCGATCGGCAGTAGAAACGAAATGACAGAATGAAATGAAAATGAAAATGGTGTCGCTCAGTGTGGAAGATCTCTGGCCGGCAAACACCGATGGATGCCTGAGCCCCCCTTCCACAACATGCCATTTCAACCTCATCCGAATTTTTACATTTGTTGGTAATTTGCCTCCCATCGCCCCCCGGTGCTGGCCTGACTGCCCAAATCACGTGCCCCGCCGCGGAGTCGCGGATTTCTTTTTTCGTTCCCTTTTCATTTTCTCACTTTCTCCCCGTCCGTCAGCCTTTCCTTTCGTCTTTTCTTCTCCTCCACCTCCTCTCTCTCTCTCTCTCCCCTCCCCTTCCCCACCTCTCCTATCTCCTCCTCTGGGGTCCAATTCCTCCCATGGACACCCCCCTCTTCCGATCTCTTTTCCTTTGATCCATTCCGGCATACCCAGTCCTCGCCAACAATGGAGGCAATGGAGGCCCATCTCTCCTTATGCCGCCCTCCGACGTGGCCCACCAGCCACCCCGGCTTTGACCCCAATCTCACACCGCAATCCCACGGCCCCTCCCCCTCAGCCTCGAACCCTGTTCCCGACGTTCTGAAAGTGGTTCAAGGTCATTCTTCCGGCCGCGGTCTTCAACTCGACATGGAGCAACAACTCCGACTGGTTGAGATCTGTCGATATGCCATGAGCCACTGCGATCCGAAAGCCTACCCAAAAAGTTTCTGGCTCCGCATATCCGCCACGTTCGAAAAAGTTACCGGTCGCAGCTACTCCTGGCAGTCGTGCCGTCGACGCATGATCGCCCTGGTCACCAAACGACTCGAGTTCTGGGGCGCTTTCGAGGAATGTGTCCGCCAGAAGGAATATCCCGACTGCGACATGGTGGACGATGTGGCCGATGAGGTGGATACGTGGCTGGAGTGCGAGGGACGAGTCCCGCAGAAATGCTTGGACAAAAAGGACGAGGCGTGGAGGGCTCATGAGGAGTCATTGCGGCAGCCTCGCGTCGCCGCCCCCCCGCCAGACAAGGCGAGCCCTCAACTGACCCGCACCCCGGAAGTCCCGCATGGCGCGAAAATCCAGCGGGTCGTCAATTGGGTCATGGGTCTGCCGTCCTTGGACGAAATGGATCTCCTCCCACTGCACTGGGGTGAATCTCGAATGGAGTTCTCTCTTCGGAGTCGAATCAATGCAGACGACGAACGCTTGTTGGCCCAGTCCCAGTCCCAGTCTCAATCTCGATCGCCCGGTCAGGATGCCACCATCTCCTACCACCCACGCTCTCGCTCTCCGCAGGCCGAACGACCGACTCGAGCCATCAACCCCGTGCTGGCTCTGGATAGAATCGGACAGAAGTTCCACGCCGCCGCAATGAATCTACACCCGCCTCTCCAAAAGCGCATCAATCCGACCGGGGCAGATGAATCCTCCACCACGCAGAGTCCCCTCCCCGTGGCCCCCGTTGCTCCTCAGATTACCCAACCGACCAACAAGCGACCGCGAGACGATGACCACGAGGCGAACGATCGACCGGTCCGTCGCCTTCGTCAAACACCTCGCAGCCATCCGTCGGAGACGCCGGCATCTGACCAACCGGGTCTGCCGCAAAATCACCTTAACAACGTCGACAACTCGGTGGATGTTGTTTTCGGTAATTTCTGGGGCGGGCTGGCTCCGCTCTTTGGGGATCGTGATCTCAAGCAGCAAGCATCGGCTACGAAATCAGAGTCCGTCATGCGTGATATGCTTCGAGACATTGCCACCGCAATCACCAAGGCCGTCTTGAAAATGAGAGAGGCCGACGACAACGAAGCTTGAAGTCTCAACTCGCTTTCTTTTTTAACGTTCTCATATCCAGCTTTCATTTCCCTGTTCAATTTTCCTTCTGTTACTACCCCCCTCAACGTTTGATTCTCATCTCTCATGTCTTTCAGCCATATTCTTTTCTTCTGCTTTTTCTCCATGTGCATGAGATTGCCTCGAGATACCCCTTCATTCAGATCCGATGTGTTGCATTTTCGTTGCGTTTGTTCAGATAATGTTTTCGGCTTTCGATGTTTGTGTGAATTTGTCTTGTTTTCGAGTTGTCTGTTGCCTGTATAGAATGACCCATTTCGGCAAGTGTTTTGACTTGATTAATTTCATAAACAAATGCGTTTCGATTATTCGTGTGTAGATATTATCAATCTCCATCATGTACGTACATACCAATTCCAAATCGGACGTAAAATCACCCCTCTCTCCCCCCCCCCCTCCCCCCTCTTAAAAGATCCAATTCCTCCATGAATCGTCAATTATACCCCCGGCATCACCACTCACCCATCATCGGTTCACATATAGATATGAATATATATATACCCAATCTCGCTTACCTACTGCCCCTTCTCAACAGTCTCGATAGTCTGAAGCTCCGTCTTCAATCCCACATCCTTAGCACGCAGGTTCTTCTCACGAGCCTCCTCGATCAAGCCGTCCAGTTTGGACTCTCCGGGCTTAGTATGCCACGGCTTCGGACCGCCCTTGCTGAACATTTCTTCCACTTCTTCGAGGGTCTTGTTGCAGGTTTCCGGGTATCTGTTCGTGGATAATTGGAATTAGCCATGTTTTCGCTTTGGCATTTAGGAAGAAACAGGATTTGGGATTTAACGTTCTGGAATGGAAAAGACATTGAGACAGATAGATAGGGTTGGTGAGAGGGGAACACGTACGTGAAGTAGACTTGCAAGGCGGCTCCGACACATAGCACACCGAAGACGATGAACAGTTTCCACTTGATGGACGCAAAGCCGGGGGGCACGAAGAGACCGAGAGCAAAGTTGAAGAGCCAGTTTCCGGTGGCGGCGATGGACTTTCCGAGTTGGTTAGTATGGCACATATACCCGATATATCTCCATGTTTTTCGATCGAATCACTCAGGGAAGGGAGAGATGGGACATACCATGCCTGAGGCTCGCGTTTCGAGCGACCACACCTCTGCAGCGTAAACCCAAGCAACCGGAGCAAGGGTGAGGGCGTACACGATGATCAGGAGATAAGAGAAGGCGATCACGGTGTGGGCCTTAGAGCCGCGCACCCGAATGAGCACATTCAGGTTACCGTCCACGCCGCCGGGCACGTTTTCGCCAGAGGAGAGGACGCCGCCCACGACGAAGTGGCAGACGGCCATGCCTATGGCACCGTACATGAGGAGATTCCGACGGCTGGTCTTGTCAATGTAGAAGAAGATGATGGAGGTGAAGATGATGAACAGGGCGTATTGGATTCCGGACGAGATGAGGAGGATATTTCCTGTGAGGCTTTAAAAGCGTGTTAGTGTCTCTAAATAGCCACACTGAATGGGCTGGGGCTAGCTTACTTGGCCATTTGGAAGACATAAACCACATAGTAGGTCATCACGTTCGCACCGCTGAGCTGCTGCCATGCCTGAACAGTGAACCCAGCCATGGTGCGACGCCACATGCCGTTGTAGAAGAATTTGCGCCAGCCTGGGGCCGCCGAGCGCTCTGCCGCCAGGACCGTGGTGATTTCCTCCCACTCGGCCACGACAAGAGGGTCGTTGACATCGCCCTTGGCTTGGATCCGGGCCAGGGTTGTGATCGCCTCCTCGGTGCGGTCCACCTTGGCGAGCCAACGAGGGGATCGAGGCAGAAATGGCAGACCTATCATTAGGATAACACACGGCACGAACTGCAGGCCCCATGCAAGACGGAAAGCAGCCGGGCCTTCAATGAACGAGCATCCGTAGCCGACGAAGAACATGATGAAAATACCCCACTCGATGGCCAGCTGCTGAATGACGATAATCGAGCCGCGCTTCTCCTTCTTGCTAATCTCGGCCAGGTAAACAGGAACCTGGGAAGACGTGATACCAACGCAAACGCCGTTGAGGACACGGCCAGCCATCAATGTGCCGAATCCTGAAACACCAGCCTGAATAGCAGTTCCGATCAGCCACCAAAAACAGGCGAACATGATTGAGTCTCTGCGGCCGATCTTATCGGAGATTGGACCGGCCATAAGAGAGCCAACCACTGATCCTGCAGCAAGCGCGGAGTTGATGGCGCCCTGGATAACACCGTGGGGATTGCCAAAGAAGTCGATGTACTGTTGGGTTCCGATAATGGCGGACATGGACGAAATGTCGAAACCGAATAGCATGCCTCCTACCGTCGCAATAATTGCGACAAAGTAGACATTGTAAACCTTGGGGAAAGTGGGAAGGTTCATGGCTGCGCTGAGTAGATTGCTCCTTTCCTAGCCTAACAAAACCAATGTATAGCCTCCTAGCAAGGGAGGTTGTGGGTTACTTAGAGCCGCGTGAAACGGAACAAAAGGCGCAAGAGAATAAGAAAAAAGAAAGATGACATGCCCTCCGGGGTTTGAGAGCCAATCTTATACCCCCCATACCCCGCTGGGACTTGCGGAGATATCTGTGGAGCAGAGTAGCAGCCCAACTGGATCGTGAAAAATTGATAGTTTTAGTCGTATTTAGCCTGGAGACCATATGACACCGATAATTTAAAACAATAATCATTGAAAAGTCAGCCAACCATGCTAAGCTCGTTAAGAAGGAGAACGCTAGCTCCCCTTGTTGAGCAGAGCCATTGGTAGATGAAGAGAGCTTCGACATACGAAGTTGGATTTCGTGTCAGACTGTACACACAAGTGCACAACCTGGGATTTTCCCACCGGCTTTTCTCCATCTTGGGGCAAGTCTCCCCAAAGCCAAAGGGGCTTCCCGCCTTGGGTTTCATTCGCGATGGCGATAGGTGCGACCAGCCCAGCTCGAGCGTGTTGAGGTAATAAATAAGCGTACAACGGGCCCCTAGCGCCATGCACGACCGTAAGGCCTTTCCACGATTCGCACCCCGCCTTTTAGGGGGTTGCCAAATCGACTGGTATAACCAATGGGGTGGCGTTGGGTGGCTTTATTTTCTGGGGCTCGGATAGGCCCCAGACGAGGGAGGCGCTGGCATGGTCTTGAATGAAACCGCTCTAGCTCGCTGGCCGAGACGTTCGTTGGTGGAAATTGTCTGTCAGGCCAGAGGACCCAAGCGCCTTCGTTCGAGAGGATTTGAAAATCATGGTGGTATCTGAAGTGCCCGAATCGATCATATTTGCACGGCGTTTGATCGCGCGAGGCCTGATCGAATCATTTCTTTGTTGGAATCTGCAAGCAAATCGTGGTCAGTTGAGATATGGTCTTCGGAGCCTTGAAAGGAGTCATTTCTAACCATCTTTATGATCAGGTATCATCTTAATATATCCCCATCCGGTGATCTCTCCGTCTTCAACTTTCGTGATGACGATTAGGCAAGAAGTTGATGCGGTGCCGGGCTCATACCCTGTTGGAATACGAGGTATTGGAAGTAGTAAAAATGATCCGAATATTCATTCTTGAATTCATGAAGGTCTTGGGTCGCTGACGACTCGGGCTTCGTGTGATGGCTCGGACTTTGGCCTCTACCCACAGAGGAGAGTCTTGTCGTCTAGAAGATGAACAGACCGGCAAGTTCCACTGGGAGATCGTTACCGCTCTTTCTCTTGAAACTTACTTCAGATTGTTTCTGTATTGGGTTGAAGATGGGATCATTTCTTCTTAACGGAGCATCCCATTATTCGCACACTCGACTAACGGAGATTTTCAGTTTTCCAGAACAGCTTCGATATGCTGTGAATCATTCTCTTTCATTCTCTCTCTATCTCTCTACCTTTCAACTCTCAACTCCTTGTTTCTCTACCATTCTATGACTACGCGTCACTGTTCTAGGTCAAGATGTTTCGTCACTGGACCTCTATTTTCAGCCTGATCCTGCTGTTTTCCATTTTCGCCTTTGTGGACGCCGGTCATCCTCTCTGGGAGTTCTCGACCAAGATTAAGCGTGCCATTCCGATTGATCTCAACTGGCCGAGCATCACAACCTGGCCTGGTGGTACTGTTACATTCTGCTGGGAAGATGAAGCTACGCGGCAGCAACTAGGCTATAGATTGCGCCACGCCATGAATTTGTGGTATATGGCTGGGCTGCCCGGGAATTTCAGATTCCAAGAGGTCGCTCACGAGGACTGTATGAGAGACCGCCGCAATTCACTAGTCATTCATAAAGCCCCTGGATCTATCGAGTACATAACAACTGTCGGCAAGTATGTTGGTCCTGTTGATGCGATCAATCCAGGACCTTACGTCTATTTCAATGACGAAGATGAGCCCAGTAGTAATAATGCTGCAAGAAATACTATTGCGGAAAAGATTGCCCATGAAATCGGACATATCTTTGGCTTGTACCATGAACATCAAAATCCCTATTTTTGGCGAGTCCGTTCTCTATTTACGCTAGGTTGCGAAAATATCGAAGGATATGACTGGACAACCGCGCATTTAACCCAGGAGGAAATCTGGGGTGAGAATGGGGTCTGTGTTAACTACAACGCGGCCCTAGAACACGACTGGGCGACCGCTGCCCATTTCCTTCCCCGCCCAGAGCTTGCCTATATCCCTCATCCTGATCGTGAGTCAGTAAACGAAGATGTGGACTGGGATTCAATTATGCTCTACCACAGCAATGTAGCCTCTAAACGGGGCGCTCCACGGGGTTATTATCCCACTCTGAAAAGATCAAGAAATGGTATTGGCTACAAAATCAGACTCAAGCGCGCTCCTAGTCAAAAAGATGTTCAAGGGTTAATTCGTCTCTACGACGCCTCGGAGCAACGACCGCTTCCACGCCTCTATCACGACCCACGCAGCGAATATCACACCGCATTTCAGAATCTGCAGAATTTTCAAGCATGCGATTGGCCTCCGCAGGCTGGGCCTGCGGGTGGGTGAGGTTGCAGTTGTGCTGCCTTTGCTTCCTCCTTTACGGAGTGGTTGCCATGTTGTTCAAATAGGCAGGTCGTGGAAATAGTTGCGCGTTCCTCCGGAAGGTCCGCAAAATTAGCAATCGAAGTATCTTTCTTATTGAGAAGCCGTTCCGAGCCCTTCGCCTCTGTGGCCTAATGTAGACTAATGTCTCCCACAGAGGCCTCCTAGATAGGGGTCCTCGATCCTATGAGTCAAGCTGATGTCCCCATTCTGTCCTACTCCGGTGGGAAGAGTACTCTGCCGGGAGCAAACGCTGGCCCCCAGCTCCTTGATGATAGGTTCGGACCCCAGAAAAGGCATATTGCACGTTTTCGGCATCTGGATGGCAGGTCTAGGTACTGATCAGCGATTGTAGAAAGAGAGGTGTCAGTCTAGACGTTGACGTTGTGGAGTTGAAAGGGAAAAGGTGGAGATCAGGTGGGTTTGGGCACGTGGGGTCCCTGATCCATCGGTGCCTGAGGCGACATCGGGATTTCGAGATCTCCGGATGGACACGCACCCGTTACTTCGGCCATGAGTGTGTTGCTTCGAAGACCAATTATTGGCCTCATTACATATAGTCATACGGTACACAGAGTATATAATATATCAGGGCCAAACCGCATCGTGCATATGATGGGGAAAAAAAAAGGGGTATTGAACAGTAAGGTATGCGAATCCTGCCCGGTCCAAAGACCAGCGCTATCTAATGACACAGAGTAATCCATTTGTCGACGATCTCCTCCATGTCATGGGCAATCCCCCATTGTGATATAAGGCAGCGGAACAGCTTTTGCATGGAATTCATTTCGTAAAGTAGATTCCGGCTGGCACGCATACCCGGTGGAGATTCGGTTCTCCCTTCCTCGATAAAACGCCGCGTCTCGGATACTCCCGACGATCCTGCACTTTCACATCCGAGGTTCAGGTCAGATTGGGAAAGCAGGGTATCTTTCCAAGCGATTGTGCGCGGCAGCTTTACATTGGTCACGCCGGCTAGGGAGAAGACGACGTAAACAGTTGCCGCCGCAAAAAGCGAGCTGGGCATATGGATAACGTGAGCTCGGCCTCTAGGTAGCTGTTCGATGATGTCCTGGATCGCAATAGCATGCAGCAAGGCCCGCCGAGCGTCTTCCGTGTTGACCCACCTAGCCATATCAAATCCAGCCTTCATGGTACGAGAGCCACCGGACACATGCTGGGCGACGTCGAAGCGGGAGCAAACATGTCTACAAAGCACGGTCGAGTTGATCATCGTGTCCAAGCAAATTGTGTGCCAGCGTAAGAGTACCTCAAGCCTTTCTGGGGCTGCGAGATGGATGCTCATAGAAATCGTCTCATGGACCTGGGCCAATGCCCTTTTGACGTCAGAGCGGCTGGGGACACCAACGGCGACCAATTCACTGTCATCGGAGTCTGAAACCAACGACTGCAGCCCTTCGAGGACAACGCGCAATGCGAAGGCTGATAACTGATAGTCAAGGGGGCGGATACTGCCGACGGGAGGGAAAAGAGAGCGGAATATCAATCTGAATGAAGGCTGATCTGTCGTTTGAGAACGCATGTGTACTAGCCACTCATCGGGGCTCCCAGCATCGAATGCAGTCTCATTGCTGGGCAAGATGAGCGGGTTGGCAACATGTCGCGTGGATGCACCGTCGCCAGACATCTGTGCAACGAGACCATCCAGTACGTGGTATGCAAGCAATGCACGTTGCTGGATCTCTCTTGCGGCCCATTGCCGCCATTTTTGATCTTTCTCGGTGCTCGAAGCCGTTGGGAAGGGAAAATTCTCTAATGAGAAAGGTGCGCAGTCTAACATGCCACAATGCCTTGCCCAGAAGAATCCGAGGGGGCGGAAAACCTGACTCGTCGTGCGGACGACCCTGTTCTAAGTTGAAGGCATTTTAGCACAGGTTTTAGACCGCAGGGTCAGATATTGCTCACTTACTTTAGACAATGCACCGTATATCTGACCCAGAAGGGCAGTGACGAGAAGCTGAACGCCTTTGCAGGCGTCATAAGGGCCCCGATGTGTGATAAGAGATTGCCACTGCGGATGTTAACGTGATGGAAAGACACGGCTTAGAGACGAAGCTTACCGAGGTAGCCACAGCGGTGTGGGCCAGCCGCCACAATGCCTCCCCCTATTCGAATATCATGAGCAATTATTTATTTGATTTGATAATGACACAACTTACCTTGGCCACAGAGTCCTTGGGCCCTAGGTACAGGGAGCCAAGAGCCATGGCGTTCAACAGAAGAGGATGCGTACATTCCCGGAATACGAAAGTTGCCCGATGCAAGATAGGAAAGGTCGGGATGAACCTGACGAAAAACATATGCAGGCACTCATCAAGGAATACCGAGTTAATAGATGTTGCCTTAATCGCAGCTGTCACGCTAGAAGACTATTGACGGTAGCAATTAATCTCTGCTCACACTCGCGAGGAATTCTGGATTACCGTACCGAGCTCGTCACCATTTCAGTGACATCCCGTACAGCCTCCCGGCTACCCCCAAAGGGGATTGCACCTATAGATGAGCTACGATCGTCAAACGAATTTGGGGATCCAAAAGACATCGTATTGGCATCCTGCACCACGGGCGGAAATGGTAGAGCACCCAAGGGCATCTGCCATTGATCCGTGGTGTCCGATGACATGATGCTTTGGAAAAGGCCCTCGGAATCGGGCCATATCAATGAGAAATCTAGATCCGACGCCGCCTGGTGTAACCCGAAATCTTGATCGGATTGTGATGCCTCCCATGACTGGGTTTGCGTAGGGGTTGGAATTGTGGGATTTGCAGGGACCTTGATAGTATCCCAACATGGCAAGGGGTTTAGGGAATTGGGCTGGGCGACTGCATGGCCCGGTTGATGTTCTCGAGCATGTTTGGAGTTTGCAGCCCGAACATGCAGTTTCTCATGTCGAGTAAGGGCATCTTGACGGGCAAATGGCCTATTGCATTCCTTACAGATAAACGGTTTTGAGCCAGTATCTTGATTGTCACATCATCAGCGTTCAGGTCGGCCCCTGAGCTTAATGGCTTGGCTGCGCATGGGGGAATCCAGATCAGAGGGCGTTCTTACGGCAGCGTTCGTGTCTCTAAATGCCGGTGATTAGCAAGGTCTCCACCAAGGCAAGCAGGGACGGGAGTTGTAATTACTCTTAGATGCTCCGCTTTGGAGAAGGCCTTCTGGCAGACTCTACACACCAGCGTCTTGACCCCGGGGGATGTGGTGGTTTGTGGCATGACAATAACCAACACCAATCTATAGGGACTAATTGAGGATGGTGGTGGTGGTGGTGATTGATTAGCACGAGTGCCCAAACACCGCAAGTATTAGCGGGTGTCGCAAACAGGCAGCGCGGTGCATCGTGAGCCCGGGGCAAGACGAGGCGATACTTGTTCGGTGGATTGTGGAGAGCCCGCAGTTTGTGGGGCGCGTGGCAACCGGCGCCTTGGCACGTGAGGCCCGGCTGTCGCGAACGGGATCTTTGACGGCCTTCATCTTCCATTCTACTCCGTACATTTTACATCATTGCTCTGGTTTGAGTTTAGGCTGACGAGCGCTGCCGTTGCCCCAATTTCCGAAAGACTGTGGCACCTCATATTGTTTCATTCCAAAATCCAGTACCTCAAACACTAACAAAGCGACGACTTTAACCCGAGCTACCGAGTCAGATCTCGGATATCCCGATGAATTCGGGAAGCCTGCCTCAAGTAACCCTCGAAATTGTGGCCAAGAGATTAGTGGAAATGTTGTACGAGGGATCCGATTCCCATAGACAAGCCTCAGCTCCAAAAATCTTATCCACCCTCTTGGGTTCTTAGCGAGAGGATTGGAAATCGGAACCGGACTTCGGGCTCGTCGGCAATCCTTCTCCCGACGAGGTTGACTTTGTGGTTCTGATCGCTGGTCCGTCCAATCGACTAAGGCCGGACTATTCAAGCATGACAGACTCGGGGAACCTCCTGACCATTGTCGGATTTGTGACTCGATGAGGTGGTGGAGAGCCCTCCGCAAGTTCTCCACGACAATTCCTCCCCCAACGTTGACCGGGGAGTCGCCATTGTCTGGGTCTCTGGGCATACCCCGGGATGAGTGCTACTCCCGCGTACATGATAGGCTGAAAACCCTGCCTGGTCCAAATCCGCGTGGGCCCGGTCAGTCTTTTATTCTTCGGCTAGAAAGGCCTGACTGCATGGAGGCGCAATAGTGCATCCTCTCTAGGGACTGTACGTGGTCCTTTTCCTCCTGCTTATCCCCCGGACCTTTCCAGTCTTCTTCCAGATAGTCGTACTCAGAAGCACTATCTCTCCGCCGGTCGTCACGCTATTGATCGAAGAATTCGCTTTTCACATCGAGCCTCCGACGAGGAATTCGCAAACACAATGACTGCATCTATGGAGATGCAAAGGCATGTCCATGCCGACGATAACGAGGGCACCTCTCAGCCAGGGAAAGCCGACGTTGACCTTGTAGAAAGCACGGAGGCTGGGATTCCTACCACATATGCTGATATTGTGGCCTCGCGTCTTTCGAAACCACACCGAGATTATTTGATGGAACGCCATGGCACGCTCGAGCTGGACCCTATCCCCAGTCTGGATCCTGCTGATCCCTATAACTGGCCGGGATGGAAGGTTGGTGTCTTATAATGATGCAAGATAACGACTTGTCGACTCGGGCTGATTGATATGATTTTCGCTTCTAGAAATTGGCAAACCTGCTTTTGGTAGCATTCCACGCATGTATGGGAACTTTTGCTGCGGCGGGTATTATTCCAGCTTATGCAACGTATGGCGCTTCCTACAGACAACTCACTTGATCTGGCATCGGCTAATCGAATGCTCAACAGAATTTCAGAAGAATATGGTGTTTCGATCCAGAGAGCCAGTTATCTGACCTCGCTCCAAATCGCCATCCTAGGCGGAGCACCTTTGTTCTGGAAGCCTTTATCCAACCGCTACGGTCGTCGACCTGTCTTCCTTACTTCCCTGGTATGCAGTCTCGTTTGTAATGTAGGATGCGCCAAGAGCACCGATTATGCATCAACCGCTGCCTGCAGAGCTCTGCAGGCATTCTTCATCTCGCCAGCATCCGGTAAGGCACAGAGTTATCCATATTTTGCGGACGGGCTTTCAGCTGACAAGTGAACCAAGCTATCGGAAGTGCGGTGGTGATGGAGACGTATTTTAAGAAAGATCGCGCTCAGTACATGGGCGTGTGGACACTGTTGGTCACTTTGGGAATTCCGTGCGGCCCCTTCATCTTTGGTTTCGTTGCCTACCGAGCAGGCTATGAGTGGATTTATTGGGTGCTTGCAATCGTTAGTAAACTCCTTTCTTGTACCCCTTTTGCTGCATCAGTCGCCCATAGCTGACTTGCGTTGTGCCTCCCTAGGTAAACGGAGTTCAATTCATCTTGTATCTCTTCCTGGGCCCAGAAACTCGCTACATCGACAGTAACGTCGATCCGAAACAACCATCATGGATGAGGGAATATGTGCTTTTGAGACGCATTGACCCGACGCCATTTTCATGGTTCGAGTTCGTCAAGCCGCTGACCATGTTTATGTATCCCTCTGTAATTATCCCAGCGGCAGCGTACGCGATGGTCTTCTGTCTGAGTAACGTGTTGGCGACCGTGGAGGTGCCCGAGTTGTTTCAGGAAAAGTTCGGGCTGAACACAGAGCAACTGGGCCTCCAGTTTCTCGGTCCAATTATCGGATCCCTCATTGGCGAGCAGGTCGGAGGCAGGCTATCCGATGTCTGGATGAACCGGCGTGCGAAGAAGACCCAAAACAAGCCCGAACCCGAACACCGTCTCTGGCTCAGCTATATCGGGTTTGCCCTGTCCATCGTCGGCATAATTGTCTTCCTTGTATGCACGCAGCAGGCTAAACAGGGACACTGGACCGTGGCCCCTGTCGTTGGAATTGCCCTGGGAGCCGGAGGTAACCAGATTATTACCACCGTCCTCATAACGTACGCCGTCGATTGCTATCCTCAAGAGGCTGCCAGCGTCGGGGTGTTTATCACATTCGTCCGTCA
Organism: Aspergillus affinis; assembly: GCF_023601865.1. Taxonomy (NCBI): domain Eukaryota; kingdom Fungi; phylum Ascomycota; class Eurotiomycetes; order Eurotiales; family Aspergillaceae; genus Aspergillus; species Aspergillus affinis. Next base: position 157,228 of record NW_026515869.1, read on the forward strand.
AATCTGGGGTTTCCTGGGTCCTTTCTGGTGAGTTGATCCCCCATCACATCCAAGTCGGTATGTATCTCCATCGCTAACGGTCATGTCAGGTTCCCACCCATGTTCGAATCTGTCGGCATCGCTGCGAGCTCGGGTGTTGGTTGCGCTCTCATCGTGGGTGTCAGTGTAATTCCAACGATCATCCTCCACTGGAGGGGGCGAGCATGGCGTCCGGCCACCGAGTAAAGCTTGGATGGGTTGTTTCGCGAATGTAAGATTGGACGGCTCGGAGGTGGGGATGGACTTTCGACACGGAGAGGATATAGAACTAGACTTGATTAGAATGAGCACACAGAATTAGACAAGTTCAGTATATAAGCGAGCGAACTAGTAGCATAGAAAGATCACAATATATACAAGAGGAAAAACAAATTCTTCAACCCAAAAACGTTCCCATCACTTTAAGTACTTCCAGCTAAAAGAGCATTCTCGACCCATAGTCCACAAAAATTTTTCTCAAGCCCCCGAGTTTACCCATCCAATATCAAAGCTTCGGGAAAGCGAACAGTCAGACCACTTTTAGTGCCCAGACGGCTTGCCCGATCGGCCGCCCCGAACAAGAACTGGCCCGGTCCTTCGGGATGTTGGTGAATAAAGTCGGCATTCAGCGTCCCTGGATGTTTGTTTCTTGGCTACACGGATAATACTTTGTTCATTTCAAATAAGACGTCTACACTGCATAGAAAAGGGTGTGATGTGCTCATCACCCATAGTTGAAGCGTACAGGCATCTTCTGCAGCTATAGTGGACTTAGCTGTCAGCCGCACTGTACTGCAGGATGCGGACAAGGCCTCCGCCGCCCGGGATAAACTTATATCCACTCCACCCATGGGCCATGACTAACGGAACTATACATTTGCTCAAGATATACAAGCTCACTTGGTGAATTCTCGGAATGGAATCTTTTTTGGTCCCTTGTTATTCTTTCGTATTTCTGAGCTCGGCTTATGTTCTTCCACCCTGTAAATGTGATCCTTCTGGCGAGTGTGGGGACTTTTGAATGCGCGTCGTGGGGATTTGTGGAGAGGTAGGTATGGGATGGCGGCCTGAGGAATACACATCACACTGCTCACAACGCATCTGCTAAGGTCTTCTTCATGAAACAGAATTAGAATCTCTACGCAAATGAATCATAGAAAGTATTCTCATGACAGCAATTTGAGTCCTAGATATTGGTCATGTATTCTATCTCTCATGGAACATACATTTCATCCAGCCTATATCAACCATATTCTAGTCCCGTTACTTCATAATTGATTTTCAGTCTTGTTAATAAGCGTTCCAACGTGCGGAAGCAACTCGACGGCAAATTCATCGCCCGCCTTCAAGAACTCCTTGGGGTTCTTCGCCGCTCCGACGCCAGGAGGAGTACCAGTCAAGATGATCGTTCCCGCAGACAAGGTCGTTCCTTGGGACAAGAAACTGACCAGCTTGGGGACGCTAAAGATCAAGTCCCTGTTTCGTCGAATTAGCTTCAATGTCGCTGGCTTAGTCTTGGCAGGGCTTAATTCCTTACGTTAGAGGACAATCCTGCATAACCTTGCCGTTTTTCAGCCCGCGAATCTGGAACTGGCTGACGTCGGGAAAGTGCGCGGCGGATACAAGAGCAGGGCCTAACGGGAATGAGACTATCAGCTTGTGACCTATGCGACGCATGAATGGATAGAGGAATATGTCGGCATACCAATTGGGCAGGCAGTGTCAAATCCCTTGGAGAAGCACCACTGGCTCTGATTCATCTGCGAGGTGCGACTAGAGACATCGTTGGCTGCCGTGTAGCCAAGGACATAGTCCAATGCCTCCTCCTCGCTAACATCCTTCGCGTCGCGACCAATTACGATGACCATCTCTGACTCATAGTCGCCCGTGCTATCGACTTGTGTGATCTTGGGGAGAACAGTGGGAGCAGGCCAGGGATCGGCGAGGGAGGTAGACGGTTTGATGAACAACGTTGGAAGGTCGGGAATGGCCATCTTCATCTCAGCGGCATGCGACGCGTACTATGCTCAGCGTTCAGCGGCGGGTCTCTCTCTAAGGATGCGCGCGCCAGTGCGCCTCGGCTGCGATTCATACGTACGTTCAGTCCAATGCATCGAATCGAGCCAACTTCATTTTGCGACAAGGGAGACAGGATTCGCCCGATCGTTTCTGTCGACTCGACTTTCTGGCCCGGGCTGAGCACCGATGTCCCAGAGAATGGTCGCACGGAGACATCCTGCCCTTGATACAGAGCCAACCCCACGTCGATTTTCGGGTCGACTGGCTCTCCGATCAAGATCTTCGAGGGGTTAGACTTGGGATTGAAGCGCACAAGGCCTGCTATAGGTCAGATGACTTCACATTGCTGCGAACGATGCGCAGAGCAACAGATATTGATAAGTAGCACGTACGCGAGAAAGTGGAGGCGATTTTAGACATTTGTGCTGTTGCTTGTAGACAAAATGGCGGGGTAATGGCGACAGGGAGATTGAAATCGAGATGATAACCATCAATGGTAATTGTTGAAATGTCCCAAACCTCACGGAATATCCGACCACGACGGACGTTGTAGCGGGGGAGGAAGTGGGTGCGTCGGAGGAAGTTCGGCACGCTTCCCCACGTTGCGATCGTGGGGATGTCGGTCCGATCATACGGCGTATCCATTAAAGCGAGAAGGCCCGTGAACTTTATTAATCGTATCTCAAGGTTTCCTTCAATCCTCTTCCAAAGTTATCAGTCACCATGTCATCTCCTCAAGGTCCCTACCGTCTTGTGACCGTCAACACCGCGCCCGAAAGGGCCAAACGACTCATCGGACGGGTAGTTGAAGCTCTGAAAGATCAGTACACCATCATCCATGTGGACAACTGCGAGAGTATGACATTCCTATGCGATGTCTATTGAGTGGCTTGGATATTGATGGTGATATAGAAATCGAAGAAGTTGCTCCCAAGGTGAAAGAGCACATGCCTGACGTCCTGGTAAGTCCACACTATTGGCGATTCGCAATCATTCTCGAAACCTGGGAGGGTCGAGCATTACCGGTACGTTGCGACTAACAGTCCCTTAGTTCAGCGCTTCCATGTGGACCGACGAGCAGGCTCGCGAGATCCATTCCATTGCCCGGGAAATCAGGCCGGACATCAAGCTTCATGCTATTCCGGAAGGACTGCAGGTAGAACGGGGTCCCGACGCGGTGGTGGAATACCTCTGTGAAAAAGTGCCAATCCTTTTGGGTTAGAAAATGAGCCGTGATACTCTGTAACTGGTTCTTGTAAATAATTCGATGCCGATGTTATGAAATAGATTCAGCTGACAACCGACTGGAAGTATATTTTATGACGTAGTTCCTGTCCATGGATGGCCCAAGTGAGCCACGAGAAGAATCACGGAGCCAACGCACATGTACAGCTCGAGATACCGATCAAATGACCTTTCTAGATTCTTCTTCATTCATTATTTAGCTCTGGAGCAAGAAATCCCAAGTAAGGGGAAAAAGAAAGGAAAACGAACGGACCAACCCAGAGCTGCTTAGTCAGCGAGTATAACGTAACTAATCGGTAAGCGAGTCGGCCACCTTGGCCGGTTTGGCGGGCCAGCGTATATGCTTATATGATTCTTACACCAAAAATGAAGCTTTTCATATCTAAATTAAACTGTTTAGAAGCCCGGAGTTAGATGGTTTGATTCGGGCATCTTGTACGTATATGTCCAACAACATGACACCGACTACACCGCGGCGGCGCCCGCCGACGTGGCTGACTATCCAGAGGTCCTGTATCACCAGCTGCTTCCTCCGCAGCCTGCGCGTTGGCGAAGGCCTCACGGGCTTCCTGAATTGTGAAGCCATCCAGACCATGCATCTGGTGTTGATTGCGCTGCTGCTTTCTTTTTTGTCGTTCAACAGTCTCACGAAGTTGAAGGTTTTCATGCTCTATTGGCCGGCTCTCCTCTCTGCAGAAGATGAGGTTATCCAGAACCTTTGTCGGGTCAAAAGGAACAATTCCGGAGGCTTTGAAAGCACTCTGGATATTGGCCTTCTTAAAGGCTTGGACGTGGGCTTCTGGATATATATCAAGAAAGTCAACTTTATCGATATGATGATATCCTGCTCGTACAAGCCTTTCAATAAGATTGCTGTAGGCGCTTTTCAATGGTGAAAAGCAGGCTATATCCAACGGTTGACAGCGAGGAGAGGAATTGGCGGGCATGCAGATCGGTATAATATCATATTGACGACATATATCATCAAAATGAGGTGTTAAATGGGAGTCATGTCCGTCAAGGACTAAGAGGCTATATTGGCCTGTTCTCCGGTCCTTAATATAAGGAATAAAGTGTTCCTTGAGCCAGTGTTCACCGATTTCCCGGTTAGTCCATCCATTTGACGATATATTGATACGCCATGAAGAAGGTGTATTGCCTTCAAACCAGGCTTGTGTATAAGTCTTTGCCTTCACTACCAAGTATGCCGGTAACACCCATCCGGCGGCATTAATACACTCAATTGAAGTTATCCATTCCCGATTTCCAGGCTGTATAAGAAAGGGCCTTCCCTCACAGGACGAACGTGTCACCACCTTAGCAGTGGCTGCCAGGCCCATGGCGAAGCCTGTTTCATCAAAATTGTAGATATCTTCATCAGCAATCCCGTACATGGCGATGGCGGCTTGTACGCGTTGAAACCAGGCTTGTATAACCTTAGGATCCTCACACTTCGCCCGCTTATAGCTGATCTGACGAGAAAACCGACTTTTCAAGGAATCATGCCGGGAAATGAAGTTATATACCCATTTCTCTCCGACAAAGGCTGTTGCGTCTTGGGAACGCTTTCGGATCAAGATTGACGCCATATCACGGACCTGGAACTGTCTCGGCGGCGCGCCGCGTTGATC